>NW_025393388.1:0-10352 GCF_016433145.1 Gracilinanus agilis
GGCTCCACATTTGAAAAGGATAGGACATATTGGAGACAATGCTTTTACATTGTTACAGTCTCATACCAGAGGGAGGGAGGTTTCCCAAAAGGGTTTGGTTACCCTGTGATGGGTTATAATCTCATCCCAAAGGTGGGAAAGATTTTCCTAGGGGGCTTAATGGCTCCTGAATGGGTTTTTATACTTGTAAGTCTTCAGTTTACTCTACCCTTCCACCAGAATGATCTAAATCCTTGGTGACATCTTAGACCCAAAAGGTTTTCATCTCCTCTGCCAAATTTTGGAATGATGGCAGTTATAGACTATTAAAAATATCTTAGCCATGGTTGAAAGTTTGGCTAGATCTGGAGAACTTATAAAAAGTATCCATGAGTTCACAGTTTTTTTAAATGCCACACAACAAGTGGTTATATAGTGACTCATCTGAATCCTAATGGTAGTGGGTGTGTTTGCTATTGTCATTGATGTGCTTTTTGTGAATTTTTGGGATTTTGGTACTTTGAATGGGTATTACCTGTTATGCTCCTGTTTTAGAAATCTGTTACTTATTGTAAATCATTTGCAATCACACTGGATCATGGCCAAGTTATAAAGGAAATGGATCTCATTTTTGAGTGAGAAACCTTTGTACTCTACCTCCTTGGCTGACAGTGTGTCACTGTGAAATATATATACATTTTTTGACTTTTAAAATTTGTATTGTTTTCTATATATATGCAATATAGTATTTTGATTTTTCTCATTTTTGTACTTGAAGCACATGTTAGCAGTATTAATGTTTTTTATTTTGCACTAGGATAAGTTTAACATGTCCATTAGCCCTAATGTCAATGCATACCTGAAAGATTTAGACTATGGAAACCTACCATTGATAAATATTATGGAACTTTACTTAATAATTGTGCCTGATTCCAGGAGAAGGGATCACAAAAAGAGCCACTGCACAGTGCCAATGAGCAGAAGGTCCAAGAGACCAACCAATCCCAGTGGGATTGAGATTCTGTGCCACAACAGGGGGGACTTGAACTTGTTTGAGGTTCGAGGTTGCGGCTGTTTGACATACGTCAGACACAACTCTTCCTCATGCCCCACAATTCTATCAAACACCTCACTTTGGCTGCTATTCTGGCTCCCCTATCCCTGAGAGAAAAGGTAAAATCAGACCAGGGAATGCTATTTCCCATCTGCTTCAAAATCTAGTCCCTTTTCTGTCTTTCATAGAGTGACAATTTTCTGTAGTCCTGGCTGTTGATTGAGACATAAGTCATTTTAATCGGACCCTGTTTATTTTTCCTTATACTTTTTATACTTTTTCCTCTTATTTTGATTTTTTGATGTTTTTGACTTTCCTTTTTGACAATTGATTCATATACCACATAACTTGGCCATGTATCTGTGGGTGATCCCTGTGTTTGTGAAATGCTCCTTGAGGTGGGTGTGGGGGTTGTTGTATTATCCTATAATACAAAGTTTAAATTCTTCTTTGAGAGGAATTTTGGGATAAGAAGCTTGCTACCTCCCAGAATCCAGAATGTGAATGCTTTGAAGAAGACACCATGAAGATGCCTGCAGAAACCACAGACTGCACCAAAAGATCCAGAGTGAAGTTTTGAATGTGGTGACTTGAACTGTGGGAGGATTAAATGGGTGTATTTTTAATGTACATTCATATGCCAAAGTGGATGGCCCCCTAATTGGTTTTTGTCAGTGCACCTAACATTGGTTTTGTTTTTCTTCTTATTTCCCTTTTATCCCCAAATTACTGTAATTCCCCCATAGAAACTGCAACATTTTATGTACCTCTAGTTTAAAGTTTTGAGTTGGTTTATGGGTATGTGGTCCATTGGGGAGAGTATTCTCCAAAGGATCACAGTGGGGGGTGTGTAATTAGAATTTTGTACCCATGGACTTCATTTCCCCTAATACCTTTCCTTTTGTCCTTAGGTTTTGAAGATTAAGTGTCTTTAACCCTGCCTTCTTCTCTTGCGTGGTCTGGGAAACTTCTCTTTACTGAGGCTTTACCTTTGTTTTTACTTTCCTCTACTTCAAGTGATTAATAAATCTTGTAATATATAATACTTGGAGTTATTGCATAGTGTTATGAGTAAGATTAGATTAGCTAGTTATTAGGTATTGATTATATATTGATTAGGAAGTACCTAGCAGGAAGGAGCTGGAGCTGGGAATTCCAGGTTGGAATGAAGGAGGAGGAAGTCTATCTGTGTTCTTTGTGTGTGGACTTCATTAGTAGTAGGCAAAAACTGTTGCCAGCCTGGGAGACCTCAGAGCAAAGGACACCTTGCATCCTGTTTTCCCCTGGATCCTGTGTGGTGTGGCATTTAAGGAAAAAACAAGAGAAGAGGACAGTGCTTCAAGCAAACCCCTTACTGCTTGGTTCCTGAGACAACTGTAGCTCCTGGCATCCAGACATCATCAGTGGATTGCAGTGAGAAATCCCAAAGCCACAAAAGCCCCAGCTGTACTCAAGCCTGACAGGTTCCAGGTGTGAGGCAGAAACCCAGAGACTCCAGTATAGCTCCTTGGGCCCTGTTAGTTAGATAGCTTAAATTAGTGTAGTGAATAAGTCCTTCCCTGTCCCTTTGGGTTTTATTAGGTGTTAAGATTTTAGAGTAGTCATTCCTATCCCTCCTTTTAGTTGTTTCTAATTAAAACCCAATTTCACCTTGTTACCTTGTCAGTTAATTCAAGGCCTCTGGCCAGAGTGACAGTTGGCTGTTATTTTTCCAGTTGGGAGTGGTGTAGCTGTACAAGACTTCAGTGATCAGTTTTAGTCTCTCTTACATCCCAGAGAGTGTTCCCACAAACCCCATAGTTGATTTTTAATATCCCTGGTGACCCCATTACTTATATTTTTCTACAATAGTAATTTAATCTTACAACTTTATACTTTTGTTCTTTCTATTTCAAGTGATTAATAATAACAAACCTTATAGGATATAATACTTGGAGCTACTGAACATTGATTTAAATTTAACATTTTTGGTGAGCCAGGAAGGGATAGAATAGTTGATCTTCTTGCCTCTTCCACTGCATGGCATCGC
The DNA here is from genome assembly GCF_016433145.1 of Gracilinanus agilis. Lineage (NCBI taxonomy): Eukaryota > Metazoa > Chordata > Mammalia > Didelphimorphia > Didelphidae > Gracilinanus > Gracilinanus agilis. Next base: position 3,063 of record NW_025393388.1, read on the forward strand.
CCACCTGCTTTGGTTTGTGAGACTTAGCCTGGGGACACTAGCTGAGCCTAAGGCCTCTTTTGAGTGAGGTGATTTTGTTTCACGGAAGATATAATTTATATAAGAAAATATATAAATATACAATGATAAATTTCCCTTATGTTACTAAGAGATGAGTGGCCAGCACTGGTCCCCTCCTTATCATAGCCCCCAAACCCATAAGCACATGGGTTCAGCACCACTGGTTTCCCCTTGGGTTGGAGCTGAGATGGCCCTCAGTGCAGTGCAGAAGTGCAATAAGCTAGAGAAATCTTGATCCCTTTCCATGCTTCCCAGCCCCCTTCTAGCTTCAATGCCAATTCTAAACTAACCCTCAGGATATTCTCACTCATGGCTGTGATGGTAGAAACTGAGGGGAGGGGAATTTGAGTAAAATGTGAAGGACTGGAGATGTGGATACAGAAGTGTGCTGGATGCAGAAAAAAAAAGTGTAATGAGCATGGAATTCTCAGTGAGAGTTTGGAGGTACTGGACTGGTAGTTGAGGGATGGGGAGGTGTTTGGGAAGAGGTAAACAGCTTCTGGCCTGAGGTCTCTCTTGATCCAGTGGGAGATCTATCCACATTGACTCCCTTAGTTCCTGATTGATCCCAAACATCTCAGTGACATCTATTGAACTCCCAAAGAGACACTAGTACTGAAATTGACTTGGATTTCTGAGTTACCTCAAGTGGGCTCAGCCTACAGACTTGTGACTAGGTCATTTCTGTCACCATCCTCCTGATCAAGCACTCTAGCTCTTTAATTCTATGACTGTTTGGTTGGGCTTAGACTAGTTTATTTAGACAGGAAGGTGGGAATGAGCCAGAGAGGGAGGCAGAGTAGGTCCAACATTGGACACTGAAGAAGATCCATGAGGATCCAATGGATTTTGGGACAGTTAGATATTTACTAGTTTAAGAAATATCCTAACCCACCTTTCTTAAGCTGTCTTTCTTTTTAATAGATTTTGTTTATAAAAGGTTAATAAAAGGGTCAGATTGTGTTGTGAAGTCTGAGGCNATCCCTCTAAGACAGTTCCCTATTACACATGATTACAAGCTGAGGTTTTGTTTTGTTTGACTAGACATGTTACAAGGAATACTTTTGTTTGTGGGGGCAGGGAGTTGGTAGAAAAAAAGAAGGGAAAGAAAAGGGTGTCAATTAAACATTTAAAAACACCTGGGAGAGAAGAAAGTGATAAGGTGATAAGTTAGGCAGTTTTGTTATTTTCAATGTTAAATTTAATACCCTTTAAAAAACAAAATATACATAAATTCAGAGTTTCATAAAATTCTTTTCTTTGAATACTAAAATGACTTTGGTTGTTGATGTTTGTGAACAAAAAAGAACATAATTCATTTAGTGATGGGGGAAGAACCCACCGTTTCTGAGGCAGCCTTTTGTATAGCTCTTAAGTCAGACTTAATTTATCTCTTGCAACTTTCATCCATTAGCCTTTATTTTTCCCCTCTGCAGCCAAGCAGAATAGTTGAATTTCTCTTCATGTGAAGGCTCTTTAAATACTTTAAAAGAGGTGGTCATGTCTTGCTAAGTCTTTTCTTCCCCAGGCTAAATAAATAATCACAATTCCTTTAACTTTGCCACTTGGGGAATTATCTTGATCCTTTCAGGTAAGATTTGCCCTAATTGCTAGTCTCTCTAATTTGTCCCAATGTAACATCTGATTCACTATGCTGTCCCACAAAGACTGTACTATTTCTTTAAGAGCGAAGAATAGAAAGAGGCAGATGGGAGATTTGCAAGGGTCTGTGTGTGACTTTGCAGAGCCTGACACATGCACAGAACTCTATGGATCCCATTGTGGAATGGGAGGACTGCTGAAAAGGTGACACACAGAGACCTTTGGGGTCAGTTGATTACAGGACATAGAGGATAGCAGAGGGTTACCTCCCATGGCCCTTTTGTATCTGGCTGAAGGAGGTAGCTGAGGTTTGTTGATCAAATCTTGGAGGTTCCTGTGAGCAAGAAATTTCTGTGTTTCTGGGAGCTGTGGTATCTTTTTCCATCCTGACAATCTCTCTGTGTGTGTGAGCATCGAAGACCCAGCAACTCTATCTTAAAGATGAGCCTGACCACTTTGGCTCAGGCCTCTGGCCTCTAGCCATCTTTACCTGACAAACTGTATGCTGTTTCTATACATTAGTGGACCAGTTAGTCAGGATTTAGATTTAGATTTAGATTTTCTTTAGGTAGTGAGATAGAGTAGTTAGTGTAGCCCCAACTCTGTTGGGGACTGAAGAGAACTTTGTAGGTCAGACTGATTGGGTGGAGAAAGATATTGTTAGATCTAGGGACACCTTCAGCCTTGTGCATTTTGAAGTGGACCTAAGCCTTGGGAGACTCTATCTCCCAGGACTCTACTGCAACTTCCTCTGACACCTCCCACTTCCTTTGTTAGAGGTGTCAGAGGGAGAATAAAAGAGGAGAGAAGCTCAGGTTTTGATACCTTTTTTCCCCTAAACTAGGTGGAGAGTTTTGATCCCTGCCTAGCTTCCCCCTGGCTTTCCTAAATTTTCCCTTCCTAGAAGGGTGGGAGTAGAGACAGAAGAAAAACAACTGCTTGAACATATGAGGTGATGGGGATATTATTGGTGATATAGATGCTAAATGATAACTCTAGTCCATCTATCAATAATATGGAATTAAGTCTTGAGCAATGATGCATGTAAAATCCAGTGGAATTGTGCATCAGCTATGGGGGGGAGTTGGGTATTTGGGGGAGAGGGAAAGAACATGAAACGTAACTGGGAATATATTCAAAATTTAAAATAAATAAAAATAAAATAAACTTTCCATTCCTAACCCCAAATAAAACTAATTTTCCCTTGAGTCTATCCTGATTTAATCTGCTTCCTAGCATACCTACAAAGATCCCTGAGTAATTCCCTGGTGGGGGCTGGGAGGGAACCTGGCTACCTTCCTTTCCTTTTCCTGCCTTTCCCTACTTTTTCTTTACATCACCCTGGTCCACTAGCCCATCCTGTGCTTGAGAAATAAATCAACTTACTGTTTATAATATGAAGGAATCAGTCAGATTGTGTTAACCTGTCAGATTGCTGGTGTGGCCTAACATCTGAGCCTTACAGCCTGTGGTCAACACTATTGGGTTCAACTCTGGTCCAAACCTCTAAAGCAAACCTAGTTACATCTAGCAGTGGCAAAACTTATTTATTTCAAGAACCAAACTAAATTTGGAAATGGCAGTTTTTTAACTTGCTTTGGAGACCTTGGGAGTGATGGCTGAAAAATGAATTTGCTGTTCTGACATAACTGGAAAGAAGCTAGGGAAGACAAAGAATGAATATGGAATCTTTTTCCCCTAATAAAATTATTAGAACCCTGATCTTGCAAAAAGGATGAAGAATCTTTTGAAGAGGTATCATTTTGTATCCTGAACATCAGTGGTGGAAGGTTGTTTTCTCAGAAGTGGTCATCTCCAGTTTCACTGAGAAAATTGGGTCATGTTTTTTTTTTCAGCTTTAAAATACTGTAAATAATGATTTCTGTCTTGGATTTCTCATTGATTTCATTATTAATATATAGTATATTTATTACCTTTAATTGTTTAGTTTTCCTAGAAGATTTTGGGATTTAATAAAGAGATGTGAGTAACCACTGTTGAAATGAGGTTTCTCCAATTTAATAAATAACATTTAATCAACAAATAGAGGCTCTGACTTGATTGTTTAATAATGATATATTTGGAGAGGTGTCTTATATAAAAGAGAGACTCTTATGGTTGTGTCTGTCAGGAGCCCTCTCTCCTATCACTATTACTGGGAGGAAAAGGGGATTTTGCTGTAAAAGATGGATTACCAGAGAATGGGCAAGTGATGGTAGCTTGAGAGGGGGCTTTAGTTGTGGGTAATATTGGTGGGCCCCCCGGGCTTGGTAAGCCAAGATCCCCTTAGGCAAAAGGCCCTCACTGGGTATAATGTATAGAAATGGTTAGTCATTTTTCAGGTACAAAAGAGCAGTTTGTCTCTTTAGAATACAGTACCTGGCAAGGTAGCCCTGGGCATGTGTCAATCTGGCAGTTGAGAAAGAGTATAAATTGAGAAGCAAAACCCCTCAGGGTCCACTTCCCTGGATTAGGGAGGCAGGAGGTTGTCTACTGTCCAGGCCCAGGTGGAGGGTAGAGTGGTATTGGCAGGCAGGGTTCAGACTACTTTGCTAACTACATCAATCACTTTATTATTAATAAGGCAACTGAACCTTAATCATCTGACAAGATTAATTCATCATCGAATTTCTGAAATCTTTAATAGCCTCTGAGCCAAGAGAGCCTCTCAAAGTCCCCTGGACTCAGCACCTAGATCAACTTTTTACTTAGATATCATCATAACTTATTGTACTTATTATAAGCTAAAAGCTCAATAGGGTTCACCTATTTCCCTCTCTTTCCCACTTCCCAGTTTCCCTTTCCTTCAATCTATCCAATAAACCCAGTTAAATCTACAAGCCTCTGCTCCATTACAGTATGTGCAGCATAGCCTGTTTTCTCAGAAGCCTCCAATGACTTTGGGCCTGAGCATGAAACAAATGTAACCACGCTGAAGGTTAAATGAGCAGAGCTCTGGCCACTGGAGGTTCAGGAACAAATTTAAATGGACTCTTGGTATTGGGAACTCCCAGTCACTAGAGACAGTTGCCTAACTGAGTGTATGGCCAATATGGTGATCCAACAGATCATGGGGTTCTCCCTGATTACCCCAATCACAAAGAACTTGGGAGGGTATTAGTTATGAGTGTTGATGTGGAATCTAGAAATACCCAAACTTGTAGCCTAGTAAGAGCTGATGAACTCCAAGTTTTAGGACTAGCTTGTAAATTGGAGACCCCAAAGCTTGTACCTGTTCCTTGTTCCCCTAAAAATTCATCCAAAAGGGAATCTCAGGCTAGCAGTTTCACACTGAATAATGGATCCTAAGGTAAATGACAATCCCAGTTAGGTGGGGCTAAGGAAAATCTAAGTATGCTTTTTTGTCTTAGGTAGTCTTCTCCATTGTATCAGAGACCCTTTCCCAAGAAGATCCCTACCTGGGCAGGGACCATCCTTTTAGTATCCATTATAAGCAGCCCCTTCCCTTACACCCTAGGCTCTGGCTGATTCCTTTCACAGGCTTGATTGTATCCTGTCTGTATAGTTTGAACATTCCCATTTCCATGTAAAGGTGGTAATGTCAATCAATCATATTTTCCTGTCTCTCAGTTTCCCAAAAGGGATACATGTTCCCCAAATTCTTATGTTCTTTAGAGTCCTCATCTAGTGTGGTGTCATTCCCAGAGATAATATCCCCAGAGACCCAGGGTGTAGACCTTGTAAAAGTTGTGGCGCCAGTCTCTGAGTAAAGGGCCAAATGTTGGAATTATCTCTTTCCTGATTAAAGACTTGGTTTTTCTGAGTACTTATTTCTGTGTTATTTTCAAGTTAACATGAGTGAGACTCTCTTGCTTCCTTCTTTTACAGGTGAGGAGCTGTTCCCTGAATACCTGTCCAAGGAAAAGTGGCAAATTTAACTTTGGTCCCCTATACACATTTTCTAGAAAATGTGCCTAGTTCCCTTTGTTAAACTCTGGGCAGAGGGGGAACGTCTCCTTTCCTGGGCCTTTGATTTACCTTAGGGTCTATTGTTCAGCCTGGGACTAGCTAAAACTGAAACTTCCCTGGGGCAAACTCTCAGGGGAACAGGGACAAACTTGGGGTCTTTTTGAGAGGAAGATTAGTTAGTATTAGTGTTGGACCTAGAAGGAAGGGCTGGAGGATTCTAAGATGGAATGAAGGAGCAGGAAGTAGGATTGGGCTCTGAGAGAGACTGCATTAGTGGTTGGCACAAACTGTTGCTAGCCCTGGGAGATCTCAGAGTTAAGGAAACCCTGCATCCTCATTCCCTGGGATCCTGAGAGGTGGAGGCTTTCAACAAATGGAGAAGACCTGCAGAGCTACACCAAGTAGGGGTTTGGGATCTGGTGGGCAGCATCTCAAGCATACTCTCTCTACTTGGATACCTTGGACCACCTTGGCTCTTGGCATCCTGTGATCATCCTTGGATAACTGTGAGCCCCAAAGCCATCCTCAGGCCCTTTAGCTGTGCTGACCAAACCTGGCTGGAACCAGGTTTGAAGCAGCCTTCCCAGTGACTCCAGTACTGCTCCTTTGGGCCCTGCCTGGCTTAGGTCAATTAGATTAGAGTAGTCAAGTCCTTCCCTTCCCCCAGTGGTTTGCCCCTTAGGTTTTCAAGTGTAGAATCCCCTATCCCATCTTCTTTTTAGTTACTCGCAATTAAACAGTATAAACTTTTACCTTGCCTGCTGGTTCCATAGACCCTGGCCTAGTGGTGAGGTGGGTGACGGTTATCCTTACTGCAATTCCTGGCAGTTAAGAGCTTGGCAGTGAACCCAGGTCTCCCTATCCTGGTTGGTCCTGTCTCTCCTTCAACCCAGTGTGTGTACCCACAAACAATTTAGGTCACATTTTAACATCCCTGGTGCCCCATCTTTTTACAGTCTCCACTTATAAACTAGCCCTAAACTTGGGGTTCATCAGATCTTATTAGGCTATGTTATTTTTAAAATTGACGAAAGGTGATATTATGAGGAAAAATAATATTTTAATTAAAGCCATGTTGATAGAATAAAAATCAGACCACGCGCATGGCTATTTCAAAATCCCGCCTCCAGTACCTTCTCCCATCTTGTCTCCATAGCCAAAGAGCAAGTCAAACGCCACTTCCCAATATTTTAAGCTGGCAGGCTTTACCTTGAAGGCGTCATCCAAAACAGGGAACCCATTGGACTATGGAAAATATAGTTTCAAATTCCCCTACATGTCCACAGGAAGTTTGTCAAATACTACATATCTTGAGGCTTAATACTTCTAAATAGAACTCCAATGATTTTAAATAACACAGCTACAAGTTTGGGGGTTTCTAGAGTCCACTTTGACACACTATAGGGGTCATGGGAGTCATATGAATAATCTAGCAGGAAAAAAACCCAACAATACAAGCTGAGGAAATAAAGGATTTCTCCTCTGATTCCAGTTTGCTTTCTAACTTTTTTTCCACTTTACTCAAAAAAGCCAAATTGATCTTCAGTAAATAAAAAAGTCATCTAAGTTAAGAGCATTTTGCTAAAGTGGATATTTTAATACCAGGTAGGATTTAAAATAACTAGAAACTTCTGCTAAATAGTCTCTCTCTCTCTCTCTCTCTCTCTCTCTCTCTCTCTCTCTCTCTCTATATATATA
>NW_025393389.1:0-4881 GCF_016433145.1 Gracilinanus agilis
GTGGAAAGGAAGGGAGTTATTTGGAAAATCTAAAGTAATAAACAAATTTAAAATAAACAAAGTTCCACTAAAAATATTCAAAAATAAAAATTTGACCCTACAATATCATCTTAGATCAAAGTGTCCAGCATTTGAACACAGGCTCTATTGAGTTCACTGTACAGTAATAGTAGCAAAAAGCATATGATATCAGGATGAAGACATTTCTAGGAAAAACGCTCATTTTTTTTTCAAAGTAATCCTATCCATGATAAGAATCAAGGAAAATTTTGTTTTTCTGAGCACTAGATCATGACAAAGGTTGATTAGAGAGAAGAAATAAGGCAGAAACTGTGGCACAGGCATGATAGGTAGTCTAGGGTCAAGCCTAAAAGAAGAACATAAAATAGCAAGAACACCTCAAAGTGGGGGATATGTTCCCCCATTCACTACCATGTGTGACCTCATAATCACCACTTGTTTAAAATGGTACTGAATCTCTCTTCTTTGCAAGGGTGAGAGTATCGTTATGTAGCATTCCTTACACTGTCAGATGTACATGATTTGCTAGATAGTTTTCCTGAATTTAGTTTTTTCCCTCTCTTTTCTATTCTTTATTCCTAGAATGTCTTTCTGGGGAAGAAATGAAGAAAAGATACAATTAGAAATTAAAATGATATCAAAACAAAAGATATCATTTTTAATGTTCAATGTACTTTTATTATTTCTGTATTTAATATTATATTAACTATGTATTTAATCAATTAATTTAAATGTATTTTTTTAGTCCCTCCCCTGCTTCTTCATATCACAGAAGGTGTCATCTGGGAGACTAACATGTTCATACAAATTAAGTCTTTGATGTTATCCCTTTCAGTTCACTCGCCATTCACAATTTATTCTTTCAGTATTAATTCTGTAGCTGCATAATGTTCTCTTGGTCCTACTCATTTCACTGTACATTATCCTGTGTAGTTATTTCCAAGAGCCCATTCATCACTTTTTATGGTGCATTAGGATTCCTTCATAATTACATAGCATGATTTGTTAAGTCATTCCCCAATTGATGAGCATCCCCTCACTTTCCAATTCTTTGCCACCATAAAGAGAGCTGCTATAAATAATTTGGAACTTAAGGTTTCTTTTCCTTTTCCCTCGTCCACTTAGGAAATAGACCCAGCAAAGGTATTGCTGAGACTAAGGGTATACACACTTTTATAATTCCATGAGTGTAATTCCAAATTGCTCTCTAAAACTGTTTATAAGTTTACAGCTCTACCAACAATATATTAGTGTCCATTTTTCTATATCCTCTCAAACATTGGGTTATTTTTTTTTATTTTAAAAAATGTAATTTTATTAAGAACATTGTATATTGCATTCAAATGCAGTTATGACAGTCAAGTTAAGTAAAGGCAAAGAATTCATCCTCAGATGTTATTGCTTTAGAACAGGCAAAACATCCCATTTTTTACAGCACACAATTTGTTATTGGCTTAAGACAGTCTATGTCAAACATTTAATTTTCTATAAATGTACTTTAAACCAATAAATAATATACAATGTCTGTCCACTGTAGCAATAGGCTTCCATCTTAATGAGGTTTGGATCTAATGTAGCAATTCTGACATCTGAAGCAGTGAAAATGAGGCTCTATAAGAGGACTTACCACAGTATTAAGAGTGTCACCTGTAGGCTCTGTAGAGTCACTTATCAAAAGATGTTCTTTCATCCTAATGGTACTTTTGACCAGAAAATACAAAAAAGATGATGTATCATTTTAAAAGAATCAGCCAATTAGAGCTTATGATTTTTTCTTCTCTACCAAGGTTTCCTTAGAAGTTTGATCCCAAAAGTGAGACCTAGTTTCTAAACTGTACTAATTACTACTATATCCTCTCTTTTAAGAAGAGTCCAGGTGACAAAATCAAGGCTTGGTGTTGGATCTTAGAGAAATGCTCCTTCCTCAAACCTCATCCCCAGATTCAAGAATATGTTGAGAAGAGGAGTCATCAGGGGAACTGTGCTGGGGAGGGAGGACAAGATTATTCCATAGCAGAGGCACCAGCTGGAAAAGCTTTGCCTGAGTGGTGAGGCATTATGGCAGAACCAGACTGACATTCTCTTATTACTCCCTTTCAGACTCCCAGGTAGTTATTACTGCTTCCCAACAGCTAGGAGGCAACTGGATACCTGCTAGGATGACCAGACTCACCAGGTCCTTGTATTTCTTCCCCTAAAACTTTTAAGAATATAAGTCAAAACACACTTTATTCTTCCCTGCTACCTCATTTTAGGTTCTACAATTTTCTTATCTTTTGAAAGGCTTGGCAAAATTAGAGGTGGCTTAATGGCAGGATAGAAAGAGAAATGCTCAAGACCTGGAATCAATCAAAGACCTGGAAAAAATTCTTATTTTTTAGGCAAATACTAAGACTACTAGCTGTTGATGACTTGAAATTAAGTATCCGTAGTAGACATTGCCTCCAAATAACCTCCATTTCTTGGGCAAATGGAATCACCAAAAAACTGCCCATGTGACATTCCATAGCCCTTAAGGGAGAGGCATTGCTCTGTTGTAACACTATGTCTTCAAAAAGGAGTCCTTAGTGACTTCTTATATTCAGATGCTTTCCCCTGAGCAGTTGCAGGGCAAGGACTTCTAGTTACAAGCCTCAGTCTACAGATATACCATTAATATGACTATATATTAAGGACTGGGAGGAGTGGGAAAAGGCAAGAAGAAAGGGAAGATGTCCTTGATTCCTTAGCACTATTGCTAATCACAAATTCTTACTTTTTCTTTTTAAAAAAATATCAGGTCACTATTGTTAAAATACAAGAAAGCATTTGCCAACATTAAAATTCATATCTAAGCCAGTAGTAAACATTGGGTTATTTTGCCTTTTTCTCATTTTAGTTGGTTTGATGGGTAGAGGATGATATCTCAGAATTGTTATGTTTTGTATTTTTCTAATCAGTAGTGATTTAGAACATTTTTTCCTATATCTATATAAAGCTTTGATTTTCTTTTAATCTAAAAATTGTCTGTTCACATCTTTTGCCCACTTATCAACTGAATCTCTCATTCTTTTTAAATTTTTTTATTTTTCTTTAAACCTTTACCTTCCACCTTAGAATCAATACTCTATATTGGTTGCAAGGCAGAAGAGTGGTAAGAGCTAGGCAATGGGGGTCAAGTGACTTGCTCAGGGTCACACATCTGGGAAGTGTCTGAGGTCATATTTGAACCTAGGACCTCCTGTCTCTAGGTCTGGCTCTCAATCCACTGAGCTAGCCAGCTGCCCTCTTTCATTCTCATAAATTTGACAACATTCTCTCTATATTTTAGATATGAGACCTCTATCCAAGAGACANCTCTTTGTCCATTCTTGTTCCTTTGATTTATTTTCTTCTCTTACTGCTATTGCTAGATTTTCTAATATATTAAATAATATTGGTGATAATGGATATCTTTGTTTCACTCCTGATCTTATCAGGAAGTCTCCTAGCTTCTCCCCATTAGAAATAGTACTTGCTAATTCAAGAGCATGGAGTTTATTATTTATATATCTATATATGCAAATATATATATATATATTTCAAGACTCATTTCACACAAAAGAACCCCCTGAAACTTTGCAGATGCACAGAAGTTACAAATTATGTCACATCAAAACACAAAACATTGGCTTCAGAACAGACCAAGGCCAAGGTTGAATTTTGACTAGGTTCTTATCAGAAAACCAAGTTGGGGAATATCTTGGCCTTGGCTATACCAGGTGGCAGCATTCCTTCCTGTGTTAACAGTGTTAACCCTTTAAATTCAGGTTTGATAGGAACTTAAAGCTTTTCAATAAGGCCACAATACTTTTCAACAAGAAATCACAAGGATCATAAAAAGGGTCAAAAGAGGAGTCTCAGATTTTTATCTATTCTCTTATTGGCTTCCCACAGCTAATGTTTTAATTAGATGCTCAGTATCTATTTAAGAAAATATCTATTTATACCTATACTTTCCAGTTTTACTAGGAATAGATATTATATTTTGTCAAAAGTTTTTTCAGCATCCATTGAAATAATCCGATGATTTCTGTTTGTTTTTGTTATTGATATGGTCAAATATGTGGATAGTTTTCCTAATACTGAACCATCCCCATATTCTTGATATAAAATCCACGTGGTCTTAGTGTAAGATCCTTCTGATGAATTGCTATAATCTACTTGCTAATATTTTGCTTAAAAATTTTGCATTGATATTTATTAGTGATATTGGTCTATAGTTTTCTTTCTCAGTTTTTGGTCTTCTTGGTTTTAGGTTATCAACACTATATTTGTGTCATAAAATGAATTTAGTAAAGTTCCTTCCTCAGCTATTTTTCCAAATAATTTATATACTATGATTTTTTTTTAATTTTTGGTAGCATTCACTTGTGAATCCATCCTTCCCTAGGGATTTTTTCTTAAGGAATTCATTGATAGCTTGTTCAATTTCTTTTTCTGAGAGAGGACTTGACTGCTTAAATTTTCTATTTCTTCTTCGGCTATCCTAGACAATTAATATTTCTTTATATACTCAACTACTTCTGTTAGATTACCAATTTTGTTGTCATATAATTGGCAAAAATAATGCTCAATCCATTAAATTTCACCTTCATTTCTTGTAATCTTGTCCTTTTCATTTTTAGTATTGGAATTTGGTTTTTCTCTTTTTTGATCCAATTAATCAATAGTTCATCTATTGTTTTTTTCCATAAAATCAATTCCTCATCTTATTTATCAGTTCAACAGTTTTCTTTTTTTCAATTTTAATAATCTCTGATCATCAGGATTTCTAATTTGTCATTTATTTGGGGAGGAGGGGTTATTTCTTTTTCTTTTTAGTTGCAATTCCAATTCATT
>NW_025393390.1:0-4067 GCF_016433145.1 Gracilinanus agilis
AAATGTGTCTTTGATTTTTTTAACCCTTAACCTTCCTTACTGTGTTTTGGCTCCCAGGCAGAAGAGAGGTAAGGGCTAGGCCATGGGGGTGAAGGGACTTGCCCAGGGTCACTCAGCTGGGAAGTATCTGAGGCCACATTTGAACCCAGGACCTCCTGCCTCTAGGCCTGGCTCTCCATCCACGGAGCCGCCTCCCTGGCTGGCTGCCCCCTTCCACCCCCTCTCTTAAAAAATGTGGAATTAAAGGAGGGCTTGAATGGGTGACCCAGGCTATTGGGTGACCCTGGCTCCGGAAAGCCGGGCCTCTTTGTCTTGGTCCCCTGGAGGCGGGCCGCCGCTGCCCCCTGGCTCTCTCTCCAGAACCAGGTTCCACTTTAAAGGTGGGCTCCAAAGAGGGGCTAAAGCTGGGAAATCTCGTTATTTCCGGGTCCCCCCAGCCTTCCACTGGGTGCGCCTCAGACCAGGGACTCCGGCCTCCTAGTGGGCCCCCGACCAGGACCCTCCATCCCCTGCCTCGGGGCCTTTGCAGGGACTGTCGGAGGCCAGAATGTTCTCCCTCCTCCCCCGCCTCCTGGCTTCCTTCTACGCTGAGAAAATCATAGGAGGACGAGACTCGGTGTGCACACACGTGTGCGAGGCATGCACAGGGCAGAGACTCGGGAGGGAAGAGGCCGGCCCTGTGTGTCAGCCTGAAGGAGGGAGAACTGAGGGAGCAAAGACGGGAGGGCAGCAATGGGGGGCTTCAGGGGGCCCAGAGTGCCAGGAAGGACCCTAAGAGGCAGCAGCAGAGAGCAGGCACTGGGGCTCCCGCCGGACCCAACTTCCTGCCTGTTTCTGGACAGAAACCATCCCGAGGCACCAACACTGGCAGCTCCTACCAGGCCGCTGGGGCTCTGCCAATGGCCCCCCGGGCTGCTGGGGCTCCGCTCTGGGCACCCTGCACTCACCTGGGCCTTCTGGCTGGGGCTCCCAGGGGCCATTCCCTCTGGCTCCAGGCCTTGGTGCTCTGCAGGCTGAGCTGGGCAGGGACGGGGATCCTCCAGGGGGAAGAGCTCTTCCTCTCCTCTCCCTGGGCAGGAGGCTGGCTTCAGGGATTGATTGAGGCAGGCTGGCAAAGGCCCTGGCCAGGCCCTCAGGGCAGAGACTCCAGCCTAGATGGGGAGGGAGAGCACAGGAGGGGTCAGGCAGGGAATGGAGAGGGCCTCCCCCAACCACTCCTCCCTTCCCTCCCCCTCCTACAGCGCCCCAGGAGGCAGAAGGGGCTTTGGGATCCCAGAGGGGAAGAGACCAGTCCCAGGCTGAGGACCCGGAGCCAGAGCTCCCCCTCCTGGCCATCCTCTGCCCTCCCTGCAACTCCTCTGCCCAACTGTCTCACTCACAGGCAATCTGGACCTGGCTGACTGGGAGCTGGGGAAGGGGAGGGCTCTGGAAGGGGGTTGCCAGGGAAGCCCAGGGAAGCCTGAGGAGGCTAGACACAATCCTGTCTGGGATTCCCTGGCAGGGGAGGGGATCTGAGGGCTGGGACAGAAGTGAGGGCCAGGAGCAGGAGCTCAGGTGCCCGGGTCCAAGGTAGGTCTGTTGGGGTCCAGAAAACCCAGAAGAGTCAGAGATGGAACTAAGGATTCCCCATGACTGATCTGGCCAGAGAAGTCCAATCCTTAACCCCCAGGGGATAAAGGGGTTTGGCGAGCTGGCTTCCTCTGCCCTTCTGGGATCTGCAGATGGCCTAATAAACAACCTTCTCCCAGTTAAAGTTCCCCTCCAGGTCCCCCTTCCTCCAACGTTACTCATCCTTGAGGTCACATAGGAACCCTGAGCCCTTCCCGAAGTCACCAACGCCCCCCACCCCAGTCAGCTGTACCTCACAGTCAGCTCTGCTACCCTGTTTGTCAAGTAAAACCAACGAGCAGCCTTCCTTTGTTACTGGTGCTGGGCGGATCAGTCCCCCACTAATAGGTGGCTCTGCCTCATTGGGAGGGGAATCCCTGGAACCAGGCGGCCTCACCTGGGATCTCTGGGCCAAAGAACAGCGCAAAAGGCAAGAGGAGCCTGCCTGCCCCCAATGGCCTGGGGAAGGAGGTCTAGTCCATCTCCCCATGTGCCTGCTGCTGCCGCCTGAGAGGGCTCCCTTCGGATTGCACTTCTCCAGAGTTGGAAGACCTGGAGATCCTGGGACCACAACCTGGCTGCAGGGGTGATTCCTGTGGGCGCAGGGGAGGCCCCCCCTCCTAGCCCCCAGGGTTATGGGTGTGGTCTAGAGCAGCCCCCCCTTGTCTGGGACAGAGAGAAACTCTGAGGTTGGGCCCACGGGTGGGATTAGAATGTGAGGAAGAACCAAGAGGGCTCTGCCTGCAGTATCTTACAGATTGGGCAAGCAAATGAACAGTAAAGTCATTCTATCCAAGAATTAGAGAGAACTGACACCAGTGTGCAAGACCCATTGCCAATAGATGAGGGCTGAAAGGAGATGATGCCTTCAGATAGATTGACAAAGACCTCAGGAAATACAGGTTCCACAGCAGCAAGCATAAGAGAAAGTTATATTTAAAAAAATCTTGCCATTTCTTGTCATGTCATCTAAAATGGAAAAAGTGACAAAAAGGAAACTCAACATTTGATTTTTTATTTTAAAAATAAGACCTTAGAAAATGAAAAAAGTATTTGTAGCTCTCTTTATATATATACATATAATATGATCCCACACGAAATAGTTTCTATTATTTATTGCTTGATTTTTTTGAGATATTACAAAATTCATTATGGCACTTTCAAATCTGTCCTGATTCTTTCTGGTATTCCTATGCCTAGTTTTTTTTTTTTATCCAAATGACAACAAAAAATTGAGGAGAAAACAACAACAACAAATCAAAACAAAAGAATAGTATCAAGCTCAATCAATTCCCACCTTGTCTGCCCCAAAATGTACTTTTCAATTCAACATCTTGGAACCATCATCCATCCCCTTTTGGCCAGGATATAGAAAGCACAGATCTTTCTGTGTCCTCTGGAACAGGAAGTATGGTCATTAAAATTGTCAGAACTGTGACATTTTACTTCTTCATTTTTAGAAATGTTATCATGAATAATTATTCCCTTAATGTCATTCACTACATTCTGCATCAGTTCATGAAGCTCTTCTGAGTTTTCAATGAAATTACCTATCTTTGATGGCATATATGTTTAGTTCCATTCATATACCACTGTTTGTTCAGCCATTAAGGTACTGGGGGATGGCTGAAGAATTATGGCACAGGAATACTATATTATATGTTATAGAGGACAAATGAGAAACCTGAGGATTTCAGAGAAAATTCTAATTCATTTTTAGGGCTTTACAAACAGTATGAAATGTGGTATCTGATGAGGTCTGTCCTGGAAGAAGAGGCCTTTCCTCATGAATTAGAACCACAAGTTTTAGGTCTGACAAGATTTTTCCAATATACAAACAAGGATGAACTTCAGGGGAAGGTCCGACCACGGTTATTGCTTTAACAAGGCTTCATTCCAGGGAGAATTTTGTGATGTCTAGGGACCTCCATCATCTAGGGAAAGACGGTTTTCACTGAGCATATTCATAAATCTTCCCTCCCTTATGAATCCTTTGATGTTGAGTAAGAGATGATCTTTGGTTGAAGGCTCTCCCACATTGACTCCATATACAGCTGAAGGCTCTCCCACATTGACTCCATATACAGCTTGTATCTAGAATGAATTCTCTGAAGTCAAACAAGCTCTGTGCTCCACGTAAATGCCTTTATACATTCAGTACAGGACTATGATTTCTTTCCCATGAGAATTCTCTGATGGGAAATAAGGGATGACATTAGCCTGATTTTCTACATTCATGATGTTAATGAGGTCTTTCCTCTAGTATGACTTCTCTGATGTCTAGTAAGGGAAGCATGTACCTTAAAAGCTTTACTGCATTCCAGACACTTAAAAGGTTTCTCTCCAGTGTGGATTCTCTGATGTACAACAAGATTGGAGGTACACCTGAAAGTCTTTCCACACTGATTACATTCATAAGGTTTCTCCCCAGTGTGGCTTCTCTGATGTACAACAAGATT
>NW_025393391.1:0-5454 GCF_016433145.1 Gracilinanus agilis
GGGAGCACGCACACACATACACGCATGACAAAAGCACGCACACAGGCGCGGACACACCCGCACCCACATTTTCCTCACGCTTTCACCAAAGAGGAAACTGAAGCCCACTTTCATACACGCATCCTTTCTGGCCAGCACACACTCACACCTATTTCCGCGTGCGCGTGTGCAAACACGCAACCCCGCCCCACTCACTCGCGAAGGCTCGCCTAGTATCCAGGGATCGGAAAACCCGGCCGCTTTCCCATCCAAGTACTCCGCCTGCGCGGACTCCGCCTGATACTACAATTCCCAGCATGCCTGGCGACCCGGGGCGGGCGGGCCATGAATACCCCTCGGCCCGCCGGAAGCATGGATTCTGGGAAATGGATGCGAGTCCAGGTCTTCACCTCAAACTCCTTGGGAAACTTCTAGGGGTATGGGTTGAAGAGGCTCCTTCGGCGCAGGCGCAGCGCCCTAGGACTCGGGGTATTCTGTCTTTTGAGAGCCATCCTCGCGGATACCGGCCTTGGGAGGCTTCTTACGGTTCACCTACAAGTGAACACTGGGCGTGGGCGGGTAATAGGGGCCCGCTGTGGAAGCTGGGAGCGGAGCAGTCCTCTAGAAAAGACCTTTGCGGGGTGCTTGAGCGCCCGCGTGAAAGCATCTGAATTGTGCTTAGACGTGCATGAAATTGTCCGTGTGTAGTAGGGGTGCATGCCCTCAGCACCTCTCTTTCCGGTCCACGAGCAGAGAAATATACCCGCAGGCCACGTTGGTCAGATTCATTCCAGCAAAAAACAAACGCCCCAGAGTGCCTGGAGTGGGGGGAGGGCACGGCTATCGGGCATTCTAACTGCCAGTTTGAGGGGATGGGCTGAAGTATCCAGGTGTGCCTAAACTAACTCCAGTGGAAATGGAAAGTGGTCAGATGGGGGTCTGATGCATCACAGGGTCCTTCGGCTCTCCACACCATCAGTTCCAAGGTCTCTTTTGGGTTAGTTAGAGGGACCCTGCCTGGTGATCACCCTGTTCAGTCCTGAGAAAGGAGTGTTGAAAATGAGCTGAGTTCAGAGAAGATAGATAATGAAAGGGAGAAGGCTATCCATCATTAAGTTGTATTGATGAAAAAAAGGAAGGAGAGGAACAGGACCACTACACAGGAGAGAAGGAGTAATGATCATGGAAGTCATGAGAAAAATAGCCAGTTGCAGGTCCAGGTTCTCGATATCATTCTCAGCACAGAAGAATACGTTTTAGAATAGAAGGAACAAAACCAAAATTAATGGGGAGTTCAAACCCCAAATAAACGGAGAGATAATGAAGACTGACGTGTTCTCACTGGGGTTAAGACTCTAGGCTCAATGACAGCCAGGCTACACAAATTACATTGGTGAATGTGATTAATGCCAAGGCAGAAGAGTGGTAAGGGCTAGGCAATGGGGGTTAAGTGACTTGCCCAGGGTCACACAGCTGGGAAGTGTTTGAGGCCAGAGTTAAACCTAGGACCTCCAGTCTCTAGGCCTGGCTCTCAATCTACTGAGACTGAGCTACCCAGCTGCTCCCTACCGTCTTTGATTCTTGAAAGACAACGAAGACAGGAATGATTGTTGCATAAGTAATCTTCCTCATATTTCTAATCATATCCCATTTTTCTAAAAAAGCTTCACTTCTCTCACACTGCCTAACTAAAATTTAAACTCATTGTGCTGGTGATGAAAGGGCTTCAAATTTTGGCTAATATTTATCTTCCAGCTTTACATCATATCATTCTTCATTTACATAACCCTTCTAGGCAAACTGGTTAGAAGTAGAGAGGAAAATTTAGGTCTGATGTAAGAAAAAGACTAGACATAGGAAGTGATGCACTGAACATAGTTGGTGGAACTGCAAGCTTGTCTAGGTGTTGTTCTGGAAAGCAATTTGGAATCGTACTCCAAAAATCATTGTGGATGCTCTTTGAAGCAGAGATAGTGCTACTGGGCATATACCCCAAAGAGAAAAAAGAGGGAAGGGATCCATGGGCATCAAAATAGTCACAGTAGATCTTTTGTAATAGCAAAGAATTAGAAGCTAAGGGGATACTCATTAATTGGGAACTGACTGAACAAATTATGGTATATAAATGTAAAAGAGTTTTTATATTTTTCAAAATCTGAGTTTCTTTATCTCAGCCATGTTGGAAAGGCAGAACCCAGGAAACTCTGCTTTCCAAACTAGCTAGGGTTAGCCTTCCTTAGTCAATGTGGTGGATTCCTTTGGGGGTGGTGAGTGGGGTTTCCCATATTGATGTCAGATTTAGTATTTAGCCCATTGCTGCTCAGAACTTCCTAGCTCTAAGGGATCTGCTAGCCTTAGCCTGGGTGGCTGGAATCATAAGTTATGTATCAGCAGAATATTAACATTCCACAGGAAATTAGGAATAGGAGAGATGCAGAGAAACCTGGGAAAAACCTGTAAACCATTATTTGGAGTGAAGCAGAACTAGAAGAATAATTTATGCAATGGCTAAAACACAATAAAGAAAAGCTTCAAAAGACTGAAGTACTGATCACTGCCAACTCCAGAAATCTCATAACGAACCTTGCTTTCCTTCTGTAAGAAAGATGCTTACAATGATTTTACCGGAGTAACAGAAATACAGAATGAGACATTCAGATATGGCCTGAAAGTGTTTTATGTGACTATACCAACTTGTTCAAAGAGTATTTTTAAAATAGTGGTGGAAATTTGGGAGAAGAGAATTTTGGAAGAGTAACAATGCAAAAAAAAAGTATCTAATCAAGTATTTTTAAATACTAAGAAAAGTAGAGTCAAAGAAAAAGACAATAGGGATAGCTTTTGAAACTAAGGGACTGAAATGAGTATACCTATATGTTATATATAATAAATATGTTGTAAATACACATGTTTTTATGTGTGTATGTATGCGCGTATGTATCTTGTAATGACAAAGAGCATCAGGATTCTCCAACGATCTGTCTTGGTTCTCTTCTTTTTCATTCTCCCTTTTACTCTGTCTCTTCTTTCTCCTCTCTCCCTCTGCGTCCTCCGTATGTCTCTCTCCCTTTTCCTATCTCTCATCTATTTCTATCTCTCCACTCTCCTCTTTGCCTGTCTCTCCTTTTTCCTAATTCTCTATTATATCTCTCTTTTAAGCCTTGTCCCCTCCCAAAGTGCCCTATCCCTTCTAAGACCACCACCACCATCCTGTCAGTGCCGTAGGCTCAGGAGCCCTTGTTAGCCTCCCCATCTCATTCCCTCTTATCCCGCATCTCTCCCATCCAGCCCTGGTCCTTTCCCCAGAATCCTCTTCGAGACGAGCCCAGGACCTCTGATCGCAAGGCATGCTGGGATTTGTAGTTCTGGACTGAGTCGGCGCAGGCGTAGCTCGGGTGAGGAAGCGGCCGGATTCCGAGCATTAAGCACTTATTTAGGGGGCCTTTTGCTGCCAGCGGGTAAGTGGGGGCGAAAAAGTAGGGGTGGATTTGTTGGCACGCGCGCCGTGCAAAAGTATTTACGTGGGTATTTGCTCGCGTGCGAAAAGCTTAAACGTGTACACCCGGGTATGAAACTGAGTTTCTGTAGGCGCTCCAGTGAAAGTGAGTTTGTGTGTGTTTATGTGTGTGTGTGTGTATGAAAGTGAACGTAAGAGTCGAGGGAGATGGGGCCGGTATGGAGAAGGGAAACAGGAAGCTGGAATTGGAACCCAAAACCGGCCCCCGAAAGGATTGGGCTGCTGGTCCTGGGCGGAGCTGGGGGTCTTCTTGTCGAGAAGTGGAAGCCCCCAAGAAAGAGGAACCGGGGCGGGGGCGGGGCAGAGGCAGGTCGGGGTCGATCAATCAGTCAGTCAGTCAGCAGCATTGATTAGGAGCTCCCAGTGTGTCCAGCGGGAGCCTCCTTGCTGAGGGAGCTGGACAGCCTGTAAATATCCTGGTATTCGCGTGGAGCCGAGCCCAGGGCACCCAGGATGGTGACAGTTCATTGTTAGTTTCATTCATACATTTCCTTGCGGCACAGCGGGAGGAGGGGGTGGGGGTTGCTTTATTGTCTAACTTAAAGTGCTGGCTACAATTGTAACCAGGCTGCTGAAAGGTATGAAACCCTCCCCCGCAGGTGTCTGTCTAGAAAGTGAAGGGTATCCTCGGGAGAAGGCCCTGTGACAGGAAGGGAGGCAGGGATGGGAAGGAGGCAGGGCAAAGCCTCCCGCCTAAGATGGGATTCGAGTTGAGGCCAGGAGGGAGCTGGAGAAGCTGGGAGGGGAAGGCGGGAGGGATCGCCCCTGCCCTGCCGAAGCTCCTAGCTGGGAGAGGCCCAGCAGGGAGCCCAGTGTAGCCCCAGGGGCCAGTGCTGGGAAAGGAGCAGGGAGCAAGAGGCAGGAACTCTAGAGAGGGAGGGGGCCGGGTGTCAGCCCCCCGCGGACTTGGGATGGGATCCCAGAGGCACTGGGGAGCCCCTGGGGCTCGTGGAATAGGAGTCAGGCCAGGCTGTAGGGAGATCCCTCTGGAGGCCGAGTGGAAGCTGGATGAGGGTGAAGAGAGCCTGGAGGCAGGGAGAGCAGAGTCCGGTGGGGAGAGCCTGGCCCGCCGCAGTGGCTGTGTGAGTGCAGAGGGGCTGCCGGACTGGCTATCCCCGCGGATGAGGGATGGGGAGGGAGGAGGAAGAATGAGCTCCGAGTTGGAGCCTGGGTGGCAGGAAGATGGTGATGGCCAGGACAGTGAGAGAAAAGCAGGGGAACAGGAAGGTGTCAGGGAGAGAGAAAGAGCTCTGTCTGGGTGGGACTGAAAGTGCCAGCAAGGCAGCTGGTGCCTGGAGCTACTCAGGAGAGAGTCGGGAGCCGGATGTCCAGAGCCAGCCATGCATGGTGTGCTTGAGCAGGATCGTGCAGCCCTGGGCAGTGAAGGAGGTCACCAGCCCCAGGATGTGGGGGGAGGAGAGCAAAGGGCACGGGGCAGAGCCTGGGGCCCCCCCAGACTAAGGGGACACCCCGATGAAGCTGCAGCAGAGGAGGAGAGGCTAGACTGGTGGGAGGAGGGACAGTACAGAAGAGGGTCATGGAAAGCTGGAGAGGAGGGAGGATCCAGGAGAGATGGGGGTCAGCCTGGCCAGAGAGCAGAGGGGGGGCCTGGTCTCTGGCATCCTCTGCCAACTGGTCATCCTCCTTCTGTCCTGAGAAATGAGGCTCATCTGCTGCCCCCTGTTCTTGAAGAGGCCCTGCTGGCCCTTCAGGATCCCCCTTCTGGATGGCTGCTAATAGTTTTTAATAGCCCTTCAAGTAATAGTCTTAATGATAAATATAATGATAATTAGTCATTAATAGTTTTATAGTAATTAGCTCATGTTTGTGATTTATGATGAGTCATCAATTACTTTTAATAGTCATTAAATTAATAGTTCTTAATTATAAGCATATGATAATTAGTCATTAATAGTTTTAATAGTCATTAAATAACTCATTTTTAATGATTTATGACT
>NW_025393392.1:0-11911 GCF_016433145.1 Gracilinanus agilis
TCTCTCTTTCTCTCTCTCTCTCTCTCTCTCTTTCTCTCTCTCTCTCTCTTTCCCTCCACTTCCATTTCCTCCATTTCTATCCCCATCACTTTTTCTCTCTATCTCTCTGTCTCAGGCCCTGTTTCTCTGTCTCTTTCTTCCTTTTTCTATCTCAATAGCTCTGCTTGTTTCATTCTTTTTCTCCTTTTCGCTGCCTCTATCTCTCTATATCTCTCCTTTCCTACTGTTTTTCTTTCTTCTGACTCTTTCTCTCATTCCCTGTACCTCTATTTTTCTCACTCTATCCCTTTGTCTCTTTCTCCCTCTGTCATTCTCCTTGTTTTTCCCTAGTTCTCTTGCTTTTCTGTCTCCATCTCAGGCTCTCCCTCAATCTCTTCATTTTTCTCCACATCTAGGTCTCTTTTTTTTGTCCCAGTCTCTCTCTCTTCCTCTGTCTGTCTCTTTCTCTCCCTCCATTTCTGTCCCTGTCAATATAGTTATCTATCCAGCTCCCTTTCTCCACTCTGTGCCCATCTCTCTTCCTTTCTCTCCCTGTCTCACCTTTGTCTCCTGACTTTCTACCTCCTTCTCTCTCTGTCTCTCTCCTCTGTCTCTCTTCTTCATCTTTGTTTTTCACTCTCCCTATTGATCTCTCCAGCTTTCTCTGTCTAAATGTCTCTCTCTCTCTCCTTCTCTCTCTATTCCCATCTTTAACTGTCTTTCCCTTCTTTCTTTCCATGATTCCATGTCTCCCTCCCCTTTCTCTTATTGCTTTCCTTGTCTCCTCTCCCTCCTTCTTCTCCCCTTCCCTCTGCCCTCTCTACCACTTTCCTCTTTCTCTCTCACCCTTGTCTCCCCTTCTTGTCTGTCCTTCCTCTTCCCCTATTTTTTGTACTTTTCTGACTTCTCCACTTCCACCTCATCCTTTTCTCTCTTTGCCTCCATCCCATTCTGATTCTCCCTTTTCTTCTCTCTCAACCTCTCCCCTCCTTTCTGTTCCCTCTATTTCTCTCTTTCTGTCTCTCTCCCTCCATTTTCTACTCCTTTTTTTGCCTTTCCTCTCCCTCTTTCTCTCCCTTATTCCTGTCTCCCCTTCTCTCACTCTCCTCTTTGCAGCCCTTCATTCCTCCCTTTCTCCTTTCTCCCTTCTACTCTTCCCCCCTGTCTCTTTCTCTGCTTCTTTCTTACACTTTCATTGGCTTCTCTACCACTCATTTTCTCCTCCTCTCACCCTGTTTTTTTTCTCCTTCCCAGTTTGCAGGAGAGTCTAATAAGGAAACCTTGTACCATATTTCCACGGTTAGAGGGGAACGCCAGTGCCACATAAATGATCTGCAAACGGAAAGAAATCACGAGCTTCTCCTTGGATACAGAAAATACTGAAAAGAACACATCGTTTTGCTTTAAACAACATCCTCCCCTTCCCCCCACTGAGTATGATCACCTCCACCAAAGATTTTCCTTACTGTAGCAAAACAAATCCATCCACAGACATTTACAGTAACGCAAAAGGGATTTCAAGTGTAATTTAATGAGGAATCAGTAAGAAAAATTAGGTGAAAAGTCAATAAAAGTTTCAAGTAAAAAAAGGAATTTTTCAAAATCAAGTACGTAACACTGAGGAAAAGAAGCAAAAGAGGCAGTGGTGCTCAGAGATAGGCTTACAAAAGATGGTTAGTAAAAAATGTAAAGGCATTATTTTTTAAACATTTATTAATATTCATTTTTTAGAAAAGTTATCATGGTAACATGATTCATGCTCCCACTTTCCCCTTCATCCCCCGCACTACCCCCACCTATGGCCGATGCACATTTCCAGTGGTTTTAATATGTGTCATTGATCAAGGCCTATTTCCAAATTGTTGATAGTTGCATTGATGTGGTAGTTTCGAGTCTACATCCCCAATCATGTCCGCCTCAACCCATGTGTTCAAGCAGTTGTTTTTCTTCTATTTCCACTCCTGTAGTTCTTCCTCTGAATGTGGGTAGCGTTCTTTTCCATGAGTCCCTCAGAATTGTCCTGGGTCATTGCATTACTGCTAGTACAGAAGTCCATTACATTATATTTTATCACAGTGTATTGTGTGTTATTTAAAATCACTTGGGATATTTGGAACTACATTTCCTGTGATCCCCAAAAGGTTTCCTGTTTTGGATTACGTGGTGCTGATCGTCCTGTTCTGAGCCCCAATGGTGCTGCCAATTTCACTACCTCCCTGCTCTGTCTTGCCAAGATCTTCAGAGAATTCTGCCGCTGCTGCTTAGGATTTGGTATTGTACCCCCACACACACACTCTTGGTAATGGCCTGCATTCTAGCCCTCCACGTATTTCTCTAAAGACCTAATTTAGGCACCCCCCACCCACACAGGCTCTCCACATGAGTATTTTTCTAAATACTGACCTAAGCTTTTCTCTAGCCCCAAGCCCACGATTCCACGTGGGCGCGCTAGTATTTACGCTTCAAACAGGAAGTAAAATGACAAACTTTCTTGTGCTTATTAAACTTAAACTCCAGGGAAGAGATTCACCCTGTACCTGCTCAGAATTTTAAACTGAGAGCAGAGACTGAGTATATGGACCAGAGGTAGATTTTAAAACCTCAGAACTCGGGGTTTTAAAAAGACTTTGTATCTTGCTGCATTTTGCTGATAGTTTTGTGAATTAATTTTGTTTATTTCGTTGATTTTCCTGTTGCACTGAATCATTTTAAGTTAATGAATTTTGTGGCTGCTAGATTAATTCTGTTTGTGATTTTATTGTAACTCCCAAATAATGAGAAAAATCTATTAGAACTGGTAAGAGGTTTTGACCAGCTTGTTAATCTGGTACTCACATTATATTTCCTACACATTTTTTAAAGTTGTAAATTGCCTTATGGATACTGGATTTATAGGAGCACATGTCTGTTAAGTTTTTATTCTATCTTGGTAATTGTGTTCAACCTTGGAGAGTTTGATGCCTGCCTTGAGATTTAAATTGTAATTTTATGAGAGGTCTTTTAAAAATTTACTTTAGATGCCTAGAACCCTTCTTTTTGTGTATTTATTTTAAAGAATTGTTATCTTAAAGGATAAGCTTTATATATTTTATTGTGAAGAATTGTTGTCTTATATTTTTTTGATATTAGTCTATGTTTTAGCCTCTTTTGTCAGATGGATCTAGAATTCTTGAGGATAATTTAGACCAGAAGTTTTGTTCTTTTTAATATCAGATTTTTATATGGAAGCAGTAACAGAATTTGTTGAGAAAATCTTAGCCAAGGTTTACAAGTTGGAACAAGTATATGATTTTTTGAACATCATTGTTTATTGTTTTAAAATGTGTTATTAGAAATATGGTACTCTATTTGATTGTGCAT
This sequence comes from Gracilinanus agilis, assembly GCF_016433145.1. Lineage (NCBI taxonomy): Eukaryota > Metazoa > Chordata > Mammalia > Didelphimorphia > Didelphidae > Gracilinanus > Gracilinanus agilis. The sequence goes on from NW_025393392.1 coordinate 3,340, forward strand.
TGTGAATCTGCTATTTGGTAAAACCCATTTTCTCTCACAGAAAATCTCATTTTTGAGTAGCAAAACCTTTCACTAGTTCTAAGCTATATATATATTTGATTTTTAAAACATTCTTTTTTTAATTGGAGCAATTGATTTTTCCTTTTTCTCATCTTGTACTGGAAGTACATATATAATCATTATTTATCCTTTTTTTATTTTACAGCGATATAAGCTTAATGCAAACACCTGAAGAGCCTTGAGACTATGGGACTGTGATTTAATGCCTCTCTGTCTGATTCCAGGAGGAGTGCCGAGCCACATGGTTACAGATATTTGACTGAGAATCTGCATGAATTGCAGGAGTTCTATGCCAATACTTGAAGGGCTTGAAAATTGGGGTTTGAGTCCTGGAGTCCCAGTCTTTTCTAAAACTTTAGAGGACGTGGGTCCCCTCAACTTAAATTCCTAGTGAAGCACCTAAGATTGGCTATCATTTAATGGCTCATTCCCTGAGAAGGTGCAGGGAAAAATCAGATCAAAGAAAGGCATTTCCCTTATTCCTCTATATATAGAGAGAAAATGGCAATTTTTCTGTAGTCCTGGCCCTGAATGGGTAATTGCAAACTGCTTAAATCACTTTAATTAGGCCTTGATTCAAAGGCATAAGTTTATTTTCCTTACTTTTTTTGCACATTTTACATTTCATTCACAAGTTAATTTTTTCTCCTGTTTTTGAATTTTATTCTTTTTATTTTCTTTATTATTATTTCTTTTGCCAATTGATTTCATGCACCCCCGTGACTCACTCAGCCATGCATCTTTGGCTGACCTTTTCAGGGGATTAATGTGTTATTTAAAATTTTCCTCAGGGGTGTGTGTGTTAAGTTTTTATAATCATAATGTCTGAATTATAATCTATATTGCAAGTCAATTTTTACTCCTTTAGAAGTAACCTCAGGGTAATATATAATTCTCAAAGGAAAATGTATGTTTTGTAATCTATAATGTAAAGTTTAAATTCTTTGAGAATAATTTCAGGATAAGGATTGTACCATCCCCCCAGAATCCAGATGACGGAACCTGTTTGGTGGAGGCACCAAAAGATGCCTGAAGAGCCTTCACTGGATCATGAAGACAAAAATTTGAACTTTGGGGCTCAGTTGATCTGAACTATGGGGGTTGAACGAATTGAATACATTTATTTTGAATGGACACTCTTATGCCAGTGGGGGACTGCCCCAAAAATTGGCCTTTTGTCAACACGGCTAGCTTTTGCCCTCTTTCTTTTGGTTTAAGATCCACTGAAAAAGACCAGTCTTTTTCAACGGATCTCAGGGGGGTAATGTGTTATTTAAAATCACTTGGGATACTTGAAACTACATTTCCCATGATCCTCAATGGGTTTCCTGTTTTGGATTACTCATTCAAGGTGAGGGACTGTTTTAAATAGGGGGGAAGTGATTTTGAACTTCCTCTTTAGCTACTGGGCTCAGGAAGGTAAAAAAGGTAAAATGGCTGAGGCGGGAGTTTGAATACTTACAGGCATGTGGTCTAATGATTTTATCTCTATCAGCATGGCTTTTATTAAAATACTATTCACCCTTTTAATATCTGCCTTTGTCATTTTTAACAACAACAGTTGGTCTCTGTGTACAATGTTCTTTTGGCTCTGCTCCTTTCACTCTGCATCAGTTCCTGGAGCTCTTTCCAGTTCACATGGAATTCCTCTAGTTCATTATTTCTTTGAGCACAATATTATTCCATCACCAGCATATACCACAATTTGTTAAGCCATTCCCCAATTAAAGGGCATACCTTCCTTTTCCGTTTTTTTGCCACCACAAAAAGCACAGCTATAAATATTTTCATACAAGTCTGTCTATCTATGATCTCTTTGGGGTACAAACCCACCAATAGTTTGGCTGGATCAAAGGGTAGGCATTCTTTTATAGCCCTTTGAGCATAATTCCAAATTATGATCCAGAATAGTTGGATCAGTTCACAACTGCACCAGCAATGCATTAATGTCCCAGTTTTGCCACATCCCCTCCAGCATTCATTAATCTCACCTGCTATCATTTTAGCCAATCTGCTAGGTGTGAGGTGATACCTCAGAGTTGTTTTGATTTGTATTTCTCTAATTATTAGAGATTTAGAACACTTTCTCATGTGCTTATTGATAGTTTTGGTTTCTTTACCTGAAAATTGCTGATTCATGTCCCTTGCCCATTTATCAATAAGGGAATGGCTTGAGTTTTTATACAATTGATTTAGTTCCTTGTATATTGAGTAATTAGACCCCTGTCAGAATTTTTTGTTATAAAGATTTTTTCCCAGTTTCTTGTTTCCAGTCTGATTTTGGTTGCATTGTTTTTGTTTGTACAAAACCTTTTTAATTTAATATAATCAAAATTATTTATTTTACATTTCGTAATTTTGTCTAATTCTTGCTTGGTTTTAAAAATTTTCCTTTCCCAGAGATCTGACAAGTATACTATTCTGTATTCACTTTATTTACTTAGAGTTTCCTTCTTTATATTCAAGTTATTCACCCATTCTGAATTTATTTTGGGGTAGGGTGTGAGATGTTGATCTAAACCTAATCTCTCCCATATTGTTTTCCAATTTTCCCAGCAGTTTTTGTAGAATAGTGGATTTTTGCCGCAAAAGTTGGTCTCTTTGAGTTTATCATACCCTGTCTTGCTGACGTCACTTACCCCAAGTCTATTCCACTGATCCTCCCTTCTGTCTTTTAGCCAGTACCATACTGTTTTGATGACTGCTGCTTTATAGTATAGTTTAATATCTGATACTGTTAGGCCACCTTCCTTCACATTTTTTTTTAAATTATTTCCCTTGATATTCTTAATCTTTTGTTCTTCCAAATGAACTTTGTTATAATTCTTTCTAATTCAGTAAAGAAGTATTTTGGTAGTTTGATAGTTATGGCACTAAATAAGTAAATTAATTTGGGTAGAATGGTCATATTTATTATGTTAGCTCATCCTACCCATGAGCAATCAATATTTTTCTAATTGTTTAGATCTAGTTTTAATTGTTTGGAAAGTGTTTTGTAGTTGTTTTCGTGTAATTCCTGTGTTTGTTTTTGTAGATAGATTCCTAAGTATTTTATATTGTCTAGGGTGATTTTAAATGGTGTTTCTCTTTCTACCTTTTGCTGCTGTGATGTGTTGGAAATATATAGAAATGCTGATGATTTATGTGCATTTATTTTGTATCCTGCAACTTTGCTAAAGTTGATTATTTCTACAAGCTTCTTATTTGATTCTCTAGGACTTTTTAAGTAGACCATCATATCATCTGCAAAGAGTGATAGCTTAGTATCCTCATTGCCTATTTTAATACCTTCAATTTCTTTTTCTTCTCTAATTGCTACTGCTAGTGTTTCTAGTACAATGTTAAATAAAATAGGTGATAATGGGCATTCTTGTTTCACTTCTGATTTATTGGGAAGGCTTCTAATTTATCCCCATTGTATATGATACTTGTTGATGGTTTTAGGAATATGCTATTCATTATTTTTAGGAAGGGTCCTTCTATTGTTATACTTTCCAGTGTTTTCAATAGGAATGGGTGCTGTATTTTGTCAAAGGCTTTTTCAGCATCTATTGAGATAATCATGTAATTTTTGTTGCTTAGGTTGTTGATATGGTCAATTATGGGGATGGTTTTCCTAATGTCGAACCATCCTTGGATTCCTGGTATGAATCCCACGTGATCATGATGGATAACCCTCTTGATCACTTGCTAGAGTCTCTTTGCTAGTATTTTTTTTTAAATTTTTGCATCTATGTTCATTAGGGAGATTGGTCTGTAGTTTTCTTTCTCTGTTTTTGATCTACCTGGCTTAGGAATCAGTACCATAATTGTGTCATAAAAGGAATTTGGTAGGACTCCTTCTTTGCTTATTATATCAAATAATTTATATAGTATTGGGATTAGTTGCTCTTTGAATGTCTGATAGAATTCACTTGTGAATCCATCAGGCCTTGGTGATTTTTTTCTTAGGGTGTTCATTGATGGCTCTTTCAATTTCTTTTTCTGATATGGGATTATTTAGGTATTCTACTTCTTCTGCTGTTAATCTAGACAATTTGTATTTTTGTAAATATTCATCCATATCTCCTAGATTTCTATATTTATTGCCATATAATTGGGCAAAATAGTTAATGATATCCTTAATTTCCCCTTCATTAGAGGTGAGGTCTCCCTTTTCATCTTTAATACTGTCAATTTGGTTTTCTTCTTTCCTTTTTTTATTAGATTGGCCAGTACTTTGTCTATTTTATCTGTTTTTTCAAAATACCAGTTTCTAGTCTTATTTATTAATTCAATAGTTGTTTTACTTTTGATTTTATTAATTTCTACCTTGATTTTTAGTATTTCTAATTTAATTTTCATCTGGGGATTTTTAATTTGCTCTCTTTCAACTTTTTAAAGTTGCACGTCCAATTCATAAACCTCTGCCCTCCCTAATTTGTTAATATATGCACTCAAGTATATAAATTTCCCCCTGAGTACTGCCTTGGCTGCATCCAACAGAGTTTGGTAGGATGTTTCTTCATTGTCATTCTCTTCAATGTAATTGTTGATGGTTTCTATGATTTCTTCTTTGACTAGCGGGTTTTGGAGCATCATATTAATTTCCAATTAGTTTTTGATTTGCCTGTCTAGGTGCCCTTACTAATTATTATTTTTATTGCATTATGATCTGAGAAGGTTACATTTATTATATCTGATATTTTGCATTTGTTTGCAATGTTTCTATGCCCTATTATGTGGTCAATCTTTGTGAATGTACCATGTGCAGCTGAAAAAAAATTGTATTCCTTTTTGTCCCTATTTATTTTTCTCCACATATCTAGTAAATCTAATTTTTCTAGGACTTCATTCACCTTTCTTACCCCTTTCTTATTTATTTTTTGGTTTATCTAGATCTGAAAGAAAAATATTTAGATCTCCCACTATTATGGTTTTACTATCTATTTCCTTCTTGAGCTCTGCCAGTTTCTCCTTTAAGAATTTGAATGTTATGCCTGTTATTTCCTCATTGTCTATACTGCCTTTTATCAGGATGTAATTACCTTCCCTGTCTTTTTTAATCATATCTATTTTTACTTTGGCTTTGTCAGAAATCATAATCGCCACTCCTGCCTTCTTTTTCTCATTTGAAGTCCAAAAGCTTTTACTCAAGCCCTTTACCTTAAACCTGTGTATGTCCACCCGCCTCATATCTGTTTCTTGTAGACAGTGTATGGTAGGATTTTGGTTTCTAATACACTCTGCTATTTGCTTCCCTTTTATGGGCGAGTTCATCCCATTCACATTCAGAGTTATAATTATCAGTTGTATATTCGTCATCATTTTGGTATCCTCTCCTAGTTCTACCCCTTCTTCTTACACTATTTCCTTTTTAAAAAATTTTTTTTATTTTAAACCCTTAAATTCTGTGTATTGACATATAGGTGGAAGAGTGGTAAGGGTAGGCAATGGGAGTCAAGTGACTTGCCCAGGGTCACACAGCTGGGAAGTGGCTGAGGCCGGGTTTGAACCTAGGACTTCCTGTCTCTAGCCCTGACTCTCATTCCACTGAGCTACCCAGCTGCCTACACTCTATTGATTTTTTAAGGGGTCTTCAGAAATGATTTTAGATATCTAGTAGCATCCCTGCCTCTGAGTTGTTTGTAAAAAGAGATAAGGGTCCATTTGTAGTTGAAGAGAAGTGCAATAGCACTATTTTATTTCCCCACTTACGTATTTTTAAAAATGTAATGGATGATTTAAAACCAAGCAAGAGTTAGAGAAAATTACAAAATGTAAATTAAATGGTTTTGATTATATTAAACTAAAAAGTTTCTGTAAAAACAAAAACAATGTAGTCAAAATCAGAAGGGAAACAACAAATTGGGAAAAAATCTTTATAACGAAAAACTCTGACAGGGGTCTAATTACTCAAATATACAAGGAGTTAAAGCAATTGTATAAAAAATCAAGCCATTCCCCAATTGACAAATGGGCAAGAGACATGAATAGACAATTTTCAGGTAAAGAAATCAAAAGTATCAAAAAGCACATGAGAAAGTGTTCCAAATCTCTAATAATTAGAGAAATGCAAATCAAAACAACTCTGAGGTATCACCTCACACCTAGCAGATTGGCTAAAATGAAAGAAGGGGAGAGTAATGAATGTTGGAGGGGATGTGGCAAAATTGGGACATTAATGCATTGCTGGTGGAGTTGTGAACTGATCCAGCCATTCTGGCTGGCAATTTGGATTCATGCTCAAAGGGCTATAAAAGAATGCCTACCCTTTGATCCAGCCATACCATTGTTCGGTTTGTACCCCAAAGAGATCATAGATAAACAGACTTGTACGAAAATACTTATAGCGGCTCTTTTTGTGGTGACAACAAATTGGAAAAGAAGGGTATGTCCTTCAATTGGGGAATGGCTGAACAAACTGTGGTATATGCTGGTGATGGAATACTATTGTGCTAAAAGGAATAATAAACTGGAGGAGTTCCAGGTGAACTGGAGACCTCCGGGAACAGATGCAGAGTTAAAGGAGCAGAGCCAGAAGAACATTGTACACAGAGACTGATATACTGTGGTAAAATTGAATGTAATGGACCTCTTACCAGCAGCAATACAATGACCCAGGACAATTCTGAGGGATTTATGGAAAAGATGCTACCCACATTCAGAGGAAGGACTGCAGGAGAGGAAACATATAAGAAAAACAACTGTTTGAACGCATGGGTTGGGGTGGACATGATTGAGGGTGTGGACTCGAAACTACCACACCAATGCAACCACAAACAATTTGGAAATTGGTCTTGATCAAGGACACATGACAAAACTAGTGGAAATGTGCATTGGCTATGGGTGGGGGGAGTGCGGCGGGCGAAGGGGAAAGGAGGAGCATGAGTCATGTAACCATGTTAAAAATGAATATTAATAAATGTTTAAAAAATGTAATGGATGAGACATCTGAAGTGGTTTTCACTATTTAGTCCTTGGTTCCATGTGAAATGCGTGGGATATATTGAAGACAGGTCTGTTACACTGTTACAGTCTCATACCAGAGGGAATGAGGTGCCCAAGCAGCTTAGTTACCCTGTAATGGGTTATAATCTCATCTGGTAAGTGTGAATGATTTTTCCTGTGATGTCTAGTAGCTTTGAAGTGGGTTTTTTATATTTGTAATTCTTCAGCTTACTCTACCCTTCCACCAGAATAATCTAAATTCTTGGTGACATTTTAGACCCAAAAGATTTTCTTCAGAAGTACAGTGGTTGATGTTTCTTCTGGGCTCCTCTGCCAAATTTTGGAATGACGGCAGTAATAGACTGTTAAAAATATCTTTGCCAAGGTTGAAAGATTTTCTAGATCTGTATCACTTGTGACAAGTATCCATTAGCTTCTAAGGTTTAAAAAAATGTCACAAAACAACTCATGTAAATCCTATATGACAGTGGGTTTGTTTACTATTGTCATTAATTGGGATATTATAATTTTGGGGAATTTTAGTACTTCTTTGAATGTGCATTACCTGCTGTACTACTGTTTTATAAAGCTGTTCCGTGGTGATAATCATTTGCACTCACACTGTGAATCATAGCCAAGTTAAGTAGGAAATGGATCTCATTTTGGGGTGAGAAACCTTTGTATTTTGCCACTCCTTGGCAAACACAGTCTGTCACTGATTGTTAACTATATATTTCTGGTTTTTTAAAAAACAATTATCATTATTTTCCCTTGTATATGCAATAGAGTATTTGAATTTTCTCTTTTCTTAGTTCTTGTACTTGACGTACATATAATCAATATTAATCCTTTTGGATTTTGCAGTAATAAAAGTTTAAAATATATACTTATTCTAATATTAACAGAAACCCAGAAGCTTTAGACTATGGAAACCTGCCAATTATTGATAAATGTTGTGGGACTGTGATTAATGTTTGTGCCTGATTCCAGGAGAAGGGAACAAAAGAGCCACTGCAGTGCCAAGAAGAGCACAAAAGAGCCAATAAACAGGGCTAAGAAGCACAAAGTCAAGACTAACCAATCCCAATGGAATTGATGAGCAATCTTCATAGAACTTATGAGCACAAGATTGAGGATGTGTTTGAGGTTTGAGGTTGCGATTGTTTGACATACGTCAGATACAGACCTTCCCTATCCCAATTTTGGATACGTGTCGAAGTTTGGCTATCATCCTGGCTCCCCTATACCTGAGAGTGAAAGTAGAATTAAACCAGGGAATGACACTTCTCTTTCACACAGAAATCTAGTCCTTTCTCTCATATAGTATGGCAACTTCCTGTAGTCCTGGCTGTCAATGGGTAAGTGCAATATTACCTCATTTTGTCCTACAGACTTGTGGGACAGAATTTTCTTCAACTGGACCTTAATACAAGAGCCTGTTGTGAATTTATTCTTCTTTACTCAGAAAATTTTATATACATAGATTTTTAGTATTTTAATTCCGATTTTGAATTTTTCTTTCTCCCAAAGTTTATTTTTTATTCTATTTGTTTTTTGTTATATTTTGGTTTTTTCTTTTGAT
>NW_025393393.1:0-3734 GCF_016433145.1 Gracilinanus agilis
AAAAGATATTCTTTAATATTTGTATATCATTAGAGAGTAATCTTGTATACACTTTTGGAATCTTTCAAATTCCTTAAAAATTATCCTAAAAATATTCTTATAATTGGGCTTGAGCTGTCATGGATTTTTCTCTGTTGGTATTGAGTCAGTTCTAGCTACTCTTCCAGTTGCCCTTGACTCACAGGGAACATCAGATACTCAACTAAGTGAATCTATGTTTTCGCTGCTGGTGTGAGTACAAATAAGTCAATAGGTCAATGTTGGCAATTTTATTCCATTTCATATCTACTCATTGTCACTCCTCTAAATTGATAAACAAATGCACTGAAGCTTAGGCTTCTCATCTAAACATCTGTATGGCCGTTTTCTCAATTGCTTTTGAGTTTTGTAAAGAACTACTGGTCCTAACGTTCCATCTTTTTCCTCAATTTTTTGCCAGTTGTATGCCAAGCTTGAAGTAATCAGCTCTAATAGCTCTCTGTTTAGCATGGAGATCATGTTGTCCAGCTCATGCAATTTTGGGACTCTTTTGGCGCCTTCTCAGGGGCAACCTTTTTGTATTAATTAAATTTCATAGAAACCACACATATCCACTGTCTATTATAGTGCTTGGCATGTATTAGTGATTACCAGGATGATGGCTATGTCCATTCCCCATTTGGGGGAGCAGATAGTTCGTTCAAATCACAATAGATTGCATTTGCGATCACCAAAGTCTGATTTTACCCTTTCTTCTCATTTGCCATTAATTTCGACATTTCCTCTGGTCAGCCCATAATCTGAATGAACACACCAAACTCATTCTGAAATTACTCTAACAATGGTAACCAGTAATCTTTTCTGTTAAGATAAAGTTAGTTTTGTGGTTTATTTGTGATTTGGGGGGGTTACATCAAACATGGTGTCTGCCATGGAAATGTGAAGATCATAACCGATCCTATGACACATGCCAACTAAAGATATAGTTTTGTCCAATGAGAAAAGGATTTTCTGAAATCCAAAGTTAGGCAAAAGAGATTGGTCTTGGAATGCACTTGAAAACAGGAGATGAAATATACATATTTTCCAGATTTCATGCAGTTCAATGTGTTACCATGTTTATTTTATCCACTTATAGGAAAGGAGATGTGTTTATCTGTATAGACATACATATGAATTCTGCTGGAATGCGCAATGAAGAAGAATGTTGAATTGAGCTCATAATTTTGGGGAAAAGGAGATCCACCCGGATCTCACTGGACAAACTACAAAGCTTCCAAGGATTCTATTATTTCAAAAGCTCGTTTTATAAATATTGATGTTCTCATTAAGCTATACAGTCTTAGTGATTTTCTAAAAACCTAAAGATCAAAAACATGATTTCAGAAGTATTAGAATTTCTGATCATCCCAAAAGGCCATGGGAAAATGCATGATAAATATAAGATGGTTGAGGCAAGATGTAATAAGTGGTATTAGAGACATTATCAAGGACATGTTTTTACAGAAAAAGAGATGTGGACTGAAAATGAAATCCAGAGAATAAGAGCGCAGTACTGTCGTTAAAACAAGAGAACACTTGAAAGGATCAGGGGAAAGCTTCAGGGTGTTGCCTGGTTCCTCTATGAAGCATTCATGGGAAAAGAAAGGCAAAAATTACATGAAATGGGATGAAGAGGGATCGAAGGAATAACATTGCTCCTAGTACTGAGGGTATCCACAATGAAAAGATCACCCCAGCAAAGTAATTCATCATATTATTCTTATATTCATTTATACCCATCAACGTGCACAATCATATAGAAAAAAATCACAGGAAAAAATGAGCAGAAAACACATGCTACAATTCTCATGGATGATATTAAGATTATTTCCAAAGGGAATCAATAGTCAGTTGCATACAAAACTTTCATGGTATAATCTTCAGCACCTTAAAAGGCACCATGGTCAACCAAAGCAAATTGCCAATAGTAACCCTCAAGAAATAATGACTAGCAATTTCAGGTGAACTGCTTTTCTACTTTGAAGTGAAACAAAATAGTTTTTCTTTTTGTAGCTGATATTTACTGACATTTTTTACCCTTTCGCAATAATTTTAATTATTGTTGTTTCTATTCCTCTAGACATTTTGGGGAGCCACTCTTAGAGAAAGGAGATTTTTGGTTCCAATCTGGTCTCACAGACTTCATAGCCATGTGACCCTGAGCAAGTCACTTAACCCCCATTGCCTACTACACTGCCTTGTGTAGCCTATAGGATATTTGGTCATTAGGAGTTAAATAAGAAAGAATTGATTAGGACATAGTCCTAAATAACATAAGTGATTCATAAATGCATAAAGAGAGGCAAGTTGGGTTTCTTCTTTAAATGGAATTTTGGAGAGGAATTGTGGGTGAGAGAATTTTCCCAGAGCGTCTTGGGAGGCAGTTAACCAACTGTCTTCTCATTTTTTGGTGGGGAGGGGGACGGATCAGACAGTTATAAGGAGGTCTCAAAGGGGTCTTGACAAAGCCTGGGAAATTCGTAGTTCCTTTGCTACAACAAAATTCATCTAGCAAACCATAAGGTCGAAGGAGATTGCTGTCGCAGAATCGTTGCCAGCCCAGCTGGTTTGCTCTGAGTTTGGAGAAGGCTGTGGACAATCTGAGCTGTTGTTTCCAACTGGACAGCTGAGAAGAAAGAATAACTTACTCTTCTTTTGTCAATCAGTTAAAATTTAGTGTCGGATAAGATAAGAATGGTTTGGGGGGGAATTTAGATAGAGAGGTAGAGTAGCTCCAACTTTGTTGGAGACTGAAGAGACCCTTGCGGGTCAGAGGGTTTGGGGATATTAGCTTAGGGATGAAAATATGCTTTTCTACTTGATTCATTTTCCTACCTCTTTTCCTTAGTTTTCTTTTTTATCGTAATAAACATATTGTATATAGTCCTGCCTAAGCCAGAATTCTCAAGACTGTTACAGGAAGCCATTTTGTTTCCACAGTCATAACTTACAGCCTATCCATCAGTATAAACCCTAGTGATACCCCACTAGACAAATGATCTATTTAGTAAACTGCTTACAACTCTTGAGACCAATAACCCACACGTAGGCTCAATTCTAAGAGAGAAGATGAGGGTTAAAAAAGGGAAGAGTCTCTGCTCTACGATCAGATTGCCAAGCCGCTGGAGTCCCCATCACCACGGAAATGACGCTCTTCTCCCCACCACAAATAATGAGGTAACGATTTTAGAGGTCAGTCAGCGCTGACTGTAGAATTATTTTAAGTTGTTTTCAGTAAAGAAACGCTTCCCAGAATATGGGAATTATAAGACATGGGAAGCCGACACTCCTTCATTTTCCATCTTAGTTGGTAAAATTGTTTAGGGTTCAAAAAGTCAGTCGGCTTTTACCCAGCCTTTGGTTTCAATCTGAGCCTTCCTTTCCAGCAGCTTCATTGCTGTGGCGGTGTTGTAGCCAGAGGCTGCATAGTGAAGGGCGGTGCTGCCGCTCCCATCCACTACATTAGGGTCAGCTCCATGACCGAGCAGGATGCTCGCACACTCCTCCTGCTGACCCTGTACGGCCCGTCAGGAGAAGAAGAGCCGGCAGAAAGAAGGTGAGCCCAAAGGGAGGAGCCTCCCCATCCGTGCGGGGCTCCAAGAGGCCAGGAAAGCCGGGCGCCGACCTTCATTAGAGGAGAGAGGTGGTCGCTGTCGCACAGGTCCGGCAGGCAGCGTCTCTCCACTAAGAGAGACACAACATCTGGATAGCCA
>NW_025393394.1:0-6749 GCF_016433145.1 Gracilinanus agilis
CAATCCTACTAGTTGGATGAATCAGAGACTATTTGTAAAGTAAATGTGTCTGGAAAAGTTATCTTGTATTGGGAAGATAATATTGCATTTGGAGTCAGGAGAGAATTAATTTTCTTCCAGTTACTATCTATGTCTAGGAACAAGTCATTTCACTTTTCCAATCATCATCTTCTTCATCTCAACCCATCAATCAATAAACACTTATTAAGCATATACTATGCACCAGGCACCATGCTGAGTGCTGGTTTTACAAAAAGAGACAAAAGAGAGGCCTTGCTCTCAAGGAGCTCAAAATCTAATGGGAAAGACAGCATGCAAACAAATATATACAAAGCAAGCTACATAGAGAATAAATAGGAAATCATTTTAAAAGGGGGGAAATACTGGAATTAGGAGGGATTAAGGAAGACTTCCTGTAGATTTTAGTTGGATCTTAAAGGAAACCAGAGAGATCAGGAGTCAGAGAGAAAGAGGGAGAGCATTCCAGGAATGGAGGAGGGACAGCCCTAGAGATCACCCAGATCTGAGAGATAGATGGAAGGTCTTGCTTATGAAAAATCTGGGAGGCCTGAAGTCAGGAAGACTCATATTCTTGAATTCAAATTTCATCTCAGACACTTACTAGCTATGTGACCTGGGCAAGTCATTTAACCCTGTCTAACTTAGTTTCCTTATCTGGAAAATGAACTGAAAAAGAAAATGGCAAACTACTCCAGGATCTTTGCCAAGAAACCCCAAATGTGGTCGTGAAGAATCAGACACAACTGAAGAATCAATTTGATAGGGGGAATTGAAAGAGTTGTGGCATTTTAAGTGAAAGGTGAATCACTGAGAATCAGAAGGCTCTCAATTAAAGAAGAACCTGATTATGGAAGAACCTAACAAAGAAACATGAAAAAAGCACGTTAGAATTGTGGGTCTAGCAGTCTGCTGATAGACTTGCCCTGAGTGTCTTCTGATTGGTGGAAGAGGGATTTGGCATCATGATCCAGGACTCCAAGGTTAGCTGCTGTCAAAGACTCTTAAAGTTTAATAAAGGGGAAGATTTTCATAAAAGTTTGTTGCTCTCTGCCGTCACCTCTGGTTTTAGAAGGAAAAACAGAGAGGGCTTTGGAGATGCTTTGGCATCCTGGTGAGATGGCTGACAGAGGAAATTTGAACTGTGTTGCTGTGAGCTCCATTCTGATTGGACAACTCGGCATTCATGTGAGTGGCCGATAAATAAGTGACTGGGCCGGACCATTTGTATAGAAATAACTGAGTTTGATGAGTTTTGCAGCTCTCTTGCTTAAAGAGATTGTAAACTCCTGGAGGACAAGAACTGTCTTTTGCTTCTTTTTGTATGGCCAGCATTTAGCACAATGTCTAGCACAGAGCAGGCACTTGATAAATGTTTATTGATTGATAAAGAGGGCAGCTATTTACAGTAAGAGCTGACTTTCTAAATGCCCTTGTAAGATTTTTTTTATCTCCTGTCAGTAGTCAATATATCTTGAATACAAAACTGTTATTAAAGAAATGGGATGCAAAGATGTTTCTCCCAGTTGACCATTCATTTCCCTTCTCATCCTAGACACGTCCATTTTATTTGTGCAAAAGCAATTGAAATACCTTATTTCACTTTTTTGTGATCATCTCTAGCCCTTTTTTTCAAACCCTTAACTTCTGTGTCTTGGCTCCTAGGTGGAAGAGTCGTAAGGGTGGGCAATGGGGGTCAATTGACTTGCCCAGGGTCACACAGCTGGGAAGTGTCTGAGGCCAGATTTGAACCTAGGACCTCCTGTCTCTAGGCTTCACTCTCAATCCACTGAGCTACCCAGCTGCCCCCTTTAGCTTTTTTTTTTTTTGATTAAAAAATTCATCTCTTACCCATAACTGTGAAAGGTCTATGATCTGCTTCTCTTCACATTTTTATAGTATATCTTTAATATTCTGCCTAACTATCCATTTGAATCTCCTGCGGATTACTGTATAGATGCTGGTCTAATGCCAGACTACTTTCCAGTTCTCCCAGCAGTTCTAACTGAATAGATAATTTACATTTGGGGGTATATGCGATTTCTTTACTCATAACCAAATATATTTTTAAAAGCCTGGATAATAGGATGTATATTTAAACACTTGTCTCATTTGATCATATGCCTAAGACTTATGCCAGCTTTTATACTGTCAATAGTCATGTCCCAAACAGTTTTTAATCACTCCCCATCGACCACTGCCACAAAGAGCTTGCAAATTTCCCCAGTGCAAGAACTTCAAATGCCACTTCTATCTGTTTTCCCCCCACAGTTTCCTGAAAGATCACTGTACAAATAAGGGGAGGAAAATTCACTGGCTCATATATCTAGACAAGAGCTCAGCTAAGAAAGCTCATCTAGTCCCTCTCATGATTTTGTTGGTGTTTAATCATTTTTCAGTTGTGTCCAATTCTTCTCGATACCATTTGGGTTTGTTTGTTTTTGTTTACAAAAACATTTTGGAATGGTTTGCCATTTCCTTCTCCAGCTCATTTTGCAGATGAGGAAACTGAGGCAAACAGGGTTAAAATGATTTGCGCGGAGTCACAGAACAAGTACATATCTGAGGTCAGATTTGAACTCAGGAAGATGAGTCTTGGCTCATGGTCTAGTCACTTCACCACCTACTTATCCCATCTCCATTTCATAGATGATGAAACTAAACTCCAGGAGGTTAAGTGATTTGTTCAAGGTCACATAGAGAGCAAACGTGAGGGGTGGGATTTGAACCCAAGTCCTCTGACTCCAGAGTCGGTAATGTTTCCTTCTTTTGATATGCTTTACCTCCAGACCTTTCCATTCACTCTTTTGTCCAAGACAGCAACCTCCAATGCTGTCCTGCCACTGCTTTGGATTCATAGCAGGGAGTGTTGTATGGAAATCTAGCCCATTTTTACTCCCTGTTCATTACAAGTAAAGCAGTAGGATGTAGTCAAGAACAGACCAGATACTAGGAGGAACTCCTCCAGCCACCATTCATTCACCCTGAGCCAGTTTCCAGGATTTGAGCCAGAGTCTCATGTCGCTTTTAAAAATTAACAAACAAATGTTTTTCTAATAAATAATTGAGAAAGTATTTTATTTTTAAGAAATTATTTTCTAATAATAATGAGCCTCTCCTACCACTAGCATTTGGAAATTTGAAAAAGAAAAATAAATAAGCATGGCCATTGTAACAAATAGCAACAAAGTCCATGTTACAGGGAAACAATGTCACAATGGAACTTAGTCCTAACATTACCTTGACTAATTTAAAAGAAATAAAATAACAATTTAATATTACTTATTGTCATATTTTATATATTATTATGTAGTATAATATATTATACATAATTTTAAAATTATAACCAAGTGTATTATAGTTAACATTGCAGTGTAAGGATGTTATACTACAGATGTTACACTGTAACATAGTCCTAATGATGCTGGGTGGTCCATGTTACATTGTAACAAGGTATGCTGTAGTGTTTGGCTTTACACTGTAACATTGTCATTATTTGACACACTGTAACATAGTTGATATTATAGTGTAGCCTTGGCACACTATAACTTAGTCCTAACATTCTGGGTGGTCAGTGATACATTATAACAAATTGCACTGTAGTCAATGTACGATATAACTGTAACAGTTCTAATAGTTCTGTGTGATCTGTGTTACAATGTAACTAAATATGCTGTGGTTGATATTGCCTTGTACCTGTTATTGTAACAAATTGCAGCATACTTGATATTGTAGTATAACAATGTCACACTGTAACTTAGTCCTAGTGACCGTGTGATGATCAGGGTTGGTTACACTGTACATCGGCTACAATGTAATCACTGGTGGTTACGTTGTAACTTAGTCCTTATAACAAATTGCCTTGAGTCAATGTTACAGTATAACGATGTCAGACTGTAACTTAGTCCTATCATTCTGGGTGGTCAGTGTTACATTGTAACAAAGAATACTGTGGTTGGTGTTGCATTGTAACATTGTAACAAATATGGGGAGTCACCCAAAACATTAGCTATATCCAGAAGTGTATGTCTCACTCTACATCTGAGTCTATCATTTCTCTTTCAGGAGGTGTCATATCATTTTGTAGAATCGTCAAGATGGCACTAGAAGGAACTGAAGAGATCTCCTAGTCCAATCCTCTCATTTTATAGACGAAGAAATGGACTGGGAGCAGTTAGATAGAACAGTATATGGATTGCTATACCTGGAATCAGGAGGCTCTGGGTTTAAATCTGGCCTTGCATACCTCCTAGCTGTGTGACCCTGGGCAAGTCACTTAACCCCCATTGCCTAGACCTAAATTCTCTTCTGCCTATGAAATGATACTTAGTATCAATTCTAGAAGGTAAGAGTGAAAAAGAAGATGAAGAGGTGATCTGTCTAAGGTCACATAGGTAATGCATATCAAAAGCAAGTCTCTATTTTTAAAAAAAAGGTTAAATTCTGTTGAGACATTATTTCTCTATAACAGGTATCCAGGGTATGTAACTATAATGGCCCTTCGTGATATTGAGAGGACATTGGACAGTAGGGAAATGAGACCACAGCTGCTGAGGGAAAGCCAGGTCAAGCTAGGGCAGCAGCTGAGCTAGCCACCAAACCTCTATGCACATAAGGAAATCCTGCCCTTCAAATGTGATGCAGAACAGAGCTGCTGGCCTTAGAACAAAGAAGGCAGGACAAAGGAGCCTGACTGAGAAAGAGAAAAGAGTTTGAATAGGTCATTCATTGGCTGGTGCTTCCTTTGGCCCAAAATGAGAGGCAACAAGCAAACCTTGACATTGGTGATGACAGTTATTTGCTGAAGAGACAGACAGACAGACAGAGAACCTTCTGTGGAGCTCAGTGTCAAGAGCCAGCAAGTCAGAAACTCAGCTGGGAGGGAATGAAGCATGCATGGTCCATGTGGGCTGGTCCCTAGAATGAAGACCCCCAAAGGAACTCACGGATGGAGTCTGCTTGGTGGAGGGAAGTTCCAGGGTGAGAAGATTTTTCTCCCCGCCTCCTCCATGCTCCATCACTCACCCACCTCTGTATCTCATATACTGTTTTGAAAACCTACTTTATGAATATGTCCATGGAGGACATAGCAAAGCCTAGCTAAGGACCTCAAGGAGCTCTTCTGATGGTCTAATGGATCCCAGGTGGATGTCTAGAAGCAGGAGGGGAGATTGAAGAGAAGGTCACTTGTAGGTGGTGATTAGTCTGGTGATAGACCCACCCTGCTTTCCTTATTCAAGGAGGTAGCCCTCCATTTAGGTTGATTATAAGTGTGGCTATTTATTAGTTCTCTTTGTTAACCAGAAAAAGGAGGAAGAACGTAGAGGATTAAAGCGAGGAGCATGACTGCATGCCAAGGGGAAACATGGGGACAAAACTCCCCCAGTGATTTCAAAAGGGCTAACCAAGATTTGGACCAAATGAAAAAGAGTCTGGAATATTCGGCTAGGTCAGTGTATACTTTTCAAGCCAGGATTGTGTAGAGGGCAGAGAGGGTGTCCCTGTCACCCCTCCACATGACAGCCAAGCGCTTACCCAGTTGATAAGAAAAAGAAAGTGAACGAGCCATCAAAGAACTCCCTAAGAAAAAAAATCACCAGGGCCTGATGGATTCACAAGTGAATTCTATCAGACATTCAAAGAGCAACTAATCCCAATACTATACAAATTATTTGATATGATAAGCAAAGAAGGAGTCCTACCAAATTCCTTTTATGATACAAATATGGTACTGATTCCAAAGCCACACAGATAAAAAACAGAGAAAGAAAACTACAGACCAATCTCCCTAATGAACATAGATCCAAAAATTTTAAATAGAATATTAGCAAAGAGACTCCAGCAAGTGATCAAGAGACCATGGTCAGGTGGGATTTATACCAGGAATGCAAGGATGGTTGAACATTAGGAAAACCATCCACATAATTGACCATATCAACAATCAAACAAACAAAAATCATATGATTATCTCAATAGATGTTGAAAAAGTCTGACAAAATATAGCATCCATTCCTACTGAAAACCCTGGAAAGCATAGGAATAGAAGGACCTTTCCTAAAAGTAATAAACAGTATGTATTTTAAACCATCAACAAGCATCATATGCAATGAGCATAAATTAGAAGCCTTACCAATAAGATTATATGTGAAACAAGGATGCCCACTATCTCCTCTATTATTTAACATTGTTCTAGAAACACCAGCAGTAACAATTAGAGAAGAAAAAGATTGAAGGTTTCAAAATAGGCAATGAGGAGACTAAGCAGATGACATGATGGTCTACTTAAAAAATCCTAGAGAATCAACTAAGAAGCTTGTAGAAATAATCAACAACTTTAGCAAAGTTGCAGGATTCAAAATAAATGCACACAAATCATCAGCATTTCTATATATTTACAACACATCACAGCAGCAAGAGGTAGAAAGAGCAAAACCATTTAAAATCATCCTAGAATATAAAATACATAGGAATCTATCTACCAAAACAAACACAGGGATTATAGGAAAACAACTACAAAACAATTTCCAAACAATTAAAACTAGATCTAAACAATTGGAAAAACACTGATTGCTCATGGGTACGACGAGCTAACATGATAAAAATGACTATTCTATCCAAATTAATTTACCTATTTAGCGCCATACCTATCAAACTACCAAACTGTACTATAAAGCAGCAGTCATCAAAACACTATGGTACTGGCTAAGAGACAGAAGGGAGGATCAGTGGAA
>NW_025393395.1:0-2569 GCF_016433145.1 Gracilinanus agilis
AAAATAGATTATGAGTGACATTGAAACTGAAGGAATCATGAACTCCTGTTATTAGTTGTCGACAAAATCTTTACAGATTTTTTAAAAGTTAGGATTTTTTAAAAACTTACAATTCAGAATCAAAGTCACAAAAGATACCCCAAAATTCCTTTGAAATCTCAGCTCAATGAAAGCTCAATCTGCTATTCTTTAATATTTGTATATCATTAGAGAGTAATCTTTTATACATTTTGGGATCCTTCCTTTCAAATAATTTAAACTTTTTTCTAAAATATATATCTCTATAATTGGGCTTGATCTGTCATGGATTTTTCTCCGTTGCTATGGGGCTCAGTTCTAGCTACTCTTCCTATTGCCCTTGACTCACAGGGAACATCAGATAGTCTGCTAAGTGAATCTCTGTTTTCACTGGTGGTGTGAATAAAAATAAGTCAATATGGAAATGTTGGCTATTCTATTCCGTTTCATATCTACTCACTGTCACTCTTCCAAATCCTTAGACAAATACTCTCAAGCTTAGGCTTTTCATCTAAAAATCTACCTGGTCCTTTTCTCAATTGCTTTTGAGTTTTGTAAACAACTACTGGTCCTAACGTTCCATTTTCTTCCTTAATTTTTTCTCAGTTGTATGCCACGCTTGAGGTAATCAGCTCTAATAGCTCTCTGTTTAGCATAGAGATCATATTTTCCAGCTCATGCAACTTTCGGGCTCTTTTGGCGCCTTCTCAGGGGCAACCTTTTTGTATTAATTAATCTTCTGAGAAATTATATATATCCACTCTCCATTATATTGCTTAGCATATATTAGTGATTACCAGGATGATGGATATGTGTATTCCCCATTTTGCAGAGCAGTTAACTCATTTAAATCATAATAGGCTACAGTTACTCTAACCAGAGTCTAAGCTTTTATCCTTTCTTCTCATTTGCCATTAATTTGGACATTTTCTCTGGTCAGTGCAAAATGTGAATGAGCACAGCAAAGTCATTCTGAAATGACTGCAACAATGGTAATCAGTCATCTTTGTCTGTGAAGATAAAATTAGTTTTGTGGTGTATTTGCGATTTTTTGGGGGGTGACATCAAATATGGTGTCTCCCAGGGAAATGTTAAGATCATACCAGATTCTATGACACATGCCAACTAAAGATAAAGTTTTGTCCAATAAGAGAAGGGGCTCTTCTGAAATCCAAAGTTAGGCAAAGGACATTGGTCTTGGAATGCACTTGGAAACAAGAGATGAAATATACATATTTTCCAGATTTCATGCAGTTCAATGTGTTACCATATTTATTTTATCCACTTATATCAAAGCAGATGTGTTTATATGTAGAGACATACACATGAATGCTGCTGGCATGGGCAATGAAGAACAACTAGCTCTTAATTTGGGAGTAAAGGAGATCCAACCGGATCTCACTGGACAAACTACAAAGCTTCCAGTGATCCTATTGTTACAAAAGCTAGTGTTATAAATATTGGTATTCTCATTAAGCTATAGAGTCACAGTGATTTTACAAAACCTAACAACCAAAAACATGATCTCAGAAGTATTAGAATTTCTGATCATCACAAAAAGGCCATGGGAAAATGCATCATAAATATGAGAAGGCTGAGGCAAGAATGATTTTGATGTAATAAGTGGTGTAAGAGACATTATCAAGGACATGTTTTTGCAGAAAAAAGATGTGGGCTAAACTTGTATTGAAAATAAAAGCCAGAGAATAGGAGTGCAGTACTGGTTTAAAAAAAAAAAAAAGAATACTCAGAAGGATCAGGAGGAAGGCGTTGCCCGGATCTCTTCTATGAAGAATTTGTGGAAAAACAAAGGCAAAAGGGATTGAAGAAATAAAATTGCACCCAGTGCTGAGAGTATCCAACATGAATTAAGATCATCCCACCAAAGTAATTCATCATATTATTTTTGGATTCATTTATACCTACCAATGTGCAAAACCATAGAAAAAATCAGAGAAGAAAATGAGCAGAAAACACATGCTACGATTCCCATGGATGATATTAAGATTATTTCCAAAGGGAACCAATAGTCATTTGAATACAAAACTTTTGTGGTATAATCTTAAGCACCTTAAAAGACAACATAGTCAAATAAAGAAGATTGAAAATCATACTCATCAAGAAATAGTGACTAGCCTACTCACGTGAACTGCTTTTCTATGTTGCAGTCAAAGAAAATCATTTTTCTTTTTGTAGTTGTTGACATTCATTGTCATTTTTTACCCGTTCACAATAATTTAAAGTGTTGTTTCTAAAGTGTTTCATGATGTAAGTTGTTCTTATTCTTCTAGATATATTTTATCTCAATCGTTGATTACTGTACTGACTACTGTACCTTTTTAAATTGTTGAAGGCATTAACATTGGCTCCATTACTTAAAAATAGTGAGACCAAGTCTTCTTTCTTTTGGGAAATCCCAATCAAGAGCGGGGTAAAGCCATTCTGCAAAATCATATTAAAGATAATGTTAGAGCACGCAAGGATCCTCTATACACTTCAATTCATCTTAAGACATTTTCGTGACTATCTAGTGAACTTGCTACAGTCATCT
>NW_025393396.1:0-11121 GCF_016433145.1 Gracilinanus agilis
AAGAGATATTCTGATATCCCAGGTGGTTCATTGTTAGATGGCAATACTGTGTGGTCACACTGTACTTGAGAGTGACCCTGGCTTGTTGACTGGATGTCTTGGTGTCAGATAAATATTTGGCAGAGCCTCCTATATTAAGCATCCCCCCCGCCCAGGAAACTTGCTTTCATCTCTCCAGAAATGTTCATGGCATTAGTCTTTGCATCTAAAGAGTCAGAGGTGAGGATGTCAAATTCAGTCTTGTATTGCTCTTCTGTTGTCACGTTGTTCTTGAGAGTCTCCTTGTCCCACAAAGTGATGCCTAGAATGGGACAGAAACATTAAGGACTAAATGGCATATTGCAGAGGGCCAAGGACTGTTGGGTCTAGGAGGCAACATTTGGAAGGAGGGGAAGTTGGATAAGAGGCACAGATGCCAGAGGTGACGAAATCCTACATCCTGACCTTTTCTAGTCCTCTGCAACTCTCTTGCTCCACTGAGTCTCCAGTGACTAATAAGGCCTTCCTATCCTGAATCTCTGAATATGGATCCTCATTCTTCTTAATCTGGGGCCCAGGACGCACCCCTCACTCTGAGCCTATTTATTACCTCCATAAGTGGGGAAGCTTCTCCTCCTCTTAGTCTGGGGATTGTGTCTTTAAAATATCCCCCGTTGATACAGATTTCACAGGTTTCACAAAGCACTGTCCTCCCCAAAGTTCTATGAAGTAGGCTATTGACATTAGCCCCATCACACAGACAAATAAACTGAGGCTCAGAGCAATGATGTTCCCTTTTTTGTGGAACACACAGCTACTAAGTATCAAAACAGAGCCTGGTCTTCTGACTCCAAGTGTAGCTCATCCCATTTCCTGTTCTAGATAGAGCTCAGGAGGTCATTCAGAGTGAGGTGAGTGCCTGGTGAGGGTGGGAGGAATGGAGCATGTCTACAGCAGGCTTGGCAGTGTTAGCTGAGGACAAGATCTTTGGAACTTTCTCTGAGACAGGAAGAGGAGTAGTTAAGCCTCTAAAGAAGCGCAGCCTCCTCTGAGCTTGTCTTGGTCAGGTACCATATTTTGAGACATCCTTTACTTTATCTAATATTTAGATAGTATTTTAATGTTTGCAAAGTATTGGGGAATGGCTGAACAAGTTTTGGCACATGATTGTGATACAATGCTATAAGAAATGACAAATGGATAGTTTTGGGAAAAACATGGGAAAGGCTTCTATGAACTGATGCAAGGTAAAGTGAACAGAACCAGAAGGACATTAAATATAGTAACAGAAATATTGTATGATCGTCATCTGTGAAATACTTAGTTATTCTCAGCAAAACAGGAATGTAAGACATTTTGAAGGAAATAATGCTATCCACCTGCAGAGAAAGAACTGAATTCAGAATATGAATATAGATCGAAAATTCCTTTTTAAAAATTCTTTTTTCCATAGGATTTTCTTGGTCTGTTTTCTTTTGTAACATGACTAATATAGAATGTTTTGCATGACTGCACATTATGTAATGTAGATCAAATTTTTGCCATCTCAATGAGGAGAGAGAAGGAAGGGGGAAATTTGAAACTCCAAATTTTAAAAAAGAATTCTAAATTTATTTTTATAAATAATTGGCAAAAATAAAATAAAGAAATATTTGCAAATAGTATCTCATCTGATCCTCAAAACTACCTTGAGAGATAAGTGCTATTATTAGCCCCATTTTACAGATGAGGAAATGGAGGTAGATAAAAATGATTGCCCAGGGGCTCACAGCTGGGATGCACTTGAGATTGGATTCAGACTTAGGTCTTCCTGATCCCAGGTCCAGTGTTCCATCCACTGCTCTGCCTAGTTGTATCCTTCTGGCTGGCTACTTGAATTTGACCCAGGAAAACAGTAAATGGGATAGAATTAGATGGCTATTCTAGATGCTTGTTATTGTTCTTTAGTTGTGTCTGACTTTTCCTGACCCTGGCCAGAGCTGTTTATAAGGGTTTTCTTTCTTTTTTTTAAAAAAAACCTTACCTTCCATCTTGGAATCAATACTGTGTATTGGTTCCAAGGCAGAAGAGTGGTAAAGCCCAGGGTCACACAGCTGAGAAGTGTCTGAGGCCAGATTTGAACCCAGGACCTCCAGTCTCTAGGCCTAGCTCTCAATCCACTGAGCTACCCAGCTGCCTCCTTAGGGTTTTCTTGCAAAGATACTGGAGTGGTTTGCATTTCCTTCTCCATTGGGTTCTTTTGTCAGGTAATGAGAGGAAATGACTTGCCCAGGGTCACACAGCTAGGAGGTATCTGAGGCTGAATTTTACAGAGGTTTTCCTGACTTCAGACCCAATGCTCTATCCATGGAACCACCAGCTACCTCCAATGTATATTCAAACAACCTATAATCCTCATGTTTATTAAGGGAAAGTGATGTAGCTATCTGCCCTTCTCCCTTCTCCATAATCCCTCATTCTTCTTACCAGTTCTTTCTTTCTCAATCAAGGTTGCCCTTGAACTTTATTTTAACTAGATTCTTTAACATACACAAACACTTGGTGTGTGTGTGGGTGTGTGTGTGTGTGTGTGTGTGTGTGTGTGTGTGTGAGAGAGAGAGAGAGAGAGAGAGAAAGAGAGAGAGAGAGAGAGAGAGAGAATGTGCCTCCCCACCTCCCAAAAGTCTGTCTGATTTATCTAAAGCTCTGACCCTCTCTCTTTGTATGTGTTTTTAAAAAGCTCAGTCTTCTTTTTGGGCTTTGCTGTCACAGAGCATCTCCAATTAGAGAAAAGTGATCTAGTGTGCTCTAATTGGGAAAAAAAAGAAGAAACATGCTAATCACTGTGACTTTCTCTGATTTTGACTTTCATACAATGATCATTTTTCACCTAGAAAGAACATTTTCTAACCCTCATCTCTCCTGATATCTGGAGCCAGGTTTTGCATTTGAGAGAGTTAATTACCAGGGATGAAGGTATCTGAGCGACAGTCGTACAGGGTTCCTAGATATAATGGTCGTCCAAGAGCTGGAATCTCCACTACTGTCTGCAAGATCATGTTGGCTGGATGTTCTTTCCCTGGTGTTTTCCTAATGAAAGAAAATTGGGATCTAGGCAAGTTACCAGGGAACTCACTTTCTAGGATATTCCAACCATAGGGAAATGCTTCATCCCTCAGAGACCAAACTCTCCCTGTCTCTGTTAGTCAAGAACCTTCCAGAGAGGTAGTGACTGTTCTGTTCTGGAAGGACTTCAATCTTGTATGGAAACCATAAAGGAACCAGACATCATGGAATGAGTGCTGAGCTTAAAGAGAATCATAGGAACAAGCTAGGTCAGAGGGTAGAGGCAAAGCTAGAGAGTGACCAGAAGGACTAGTCTGGCTGATTGAGGGGAATAAGCATTTATATGCCATTATAAGGTTTGCAAAGCACTTTATAAATATGATCTCATTTGGTCCTTAGAAAAATCTTGGAGGTGGGTACTATTTTTATTCTCATTTTACATTTGAGGAAACTGAGGCAAACAGAGGATAAATAACTTGATTGTAGTTACAAGCTAGGTAGTATCTGAGGTTGAATTTGAACTCAGGTCTTCATGACTCCAGGTTTAGCCCTCCATCCACCTAGATGCTTCTAGTGTGACAGGATGTGATCTGCTTTACAAATGCTGAGTTGGGTTCTTTTTAACAAGGCAAGAAAGCTGTCTATAGGATTTGGCTGATTTGGTGAAATCAGCCTTAAACACTTAGCCTTCGCTTATTTCTTGAGATATCAAGATCCTAGTCTATGGGGACCTGGCAGAAAGAGTAAAAGTATGGCAAGATCAGGTATTCTTTAGCTCTTAGTCATGATTTTTGAAAAGCTGATCATCAGCATAAGGAAAATGTGCATTCAGCAACTGAAGACAAATAAATGTTCTTCTGGTTGATAAGGATTGCACCTATAAGGCAAAGGGGTAGCTTAGTGATTTAGTAACAACAATGAGGGGCACTGCTGGTGAGTGCAAGGATCAGTGAGTTGCAGGGGGAGGAATGGCCTCAGTCCTAGAGGTGCTACTGGACAATGGATTGAATCCAGCAGAGATCAAGGTCATAAGGAAAGAGAATGGCAGAGGAAATGAGGATGCTGGCATTTGCAGGTGAGGAGAGATCCTCCCCTCTTGTCCTCTTACCACCAGTCTAAGGGATTGTTTCCTCCACTGGGAAGTCTAAAGATGGATAGGTTTTTCCCATAACTTGAAGTGCCACCTGGGGAATTTAAACAAATAGTCAGTAGAACAAGAATTCCTGAGGATGTGGTCTGATGGGAGTATAGCAGGAGCTCTTCTTGGCCAGTAGAGTCCTATTGGCTTGGGGAGCTCACTGTTCTACTTTTGTAAAGCCAATTACTCTGGATAGAAGTGCTAGATAGTGACTGTCCTTTGTAGGTGACTCAGGAGGATTCCTGCATATTTGGTCTCATAAAGGCCTCTGAGTTGGTATCTTGGCCATCTTGAGTTGGTAGCTGGTTCTTGTTTCTTCTGCCACAGATCCCACTCCTTGAAATTATTTTCCAACTGTGTTGACTGTTTCACTGCCTCTGTCTTCCTGGAGACTCGTTGCTTCTCCTCCCGCACATGTGCCTGGAATTCTCTTACACTGACTCTGAGGTGGCAAGATAGAGTGTTGGCTGCTCTGCGGTGGAAAACTTGGGGTTTGTGGGTTGGGAGAGAACTCCTCACTCCCTGTCAGGATCAGAGTCCACAAAGTGATCTTAGACAGATGTGACTTATGCTCCGTGGACTGTTGATAGTCTTAGTTCTTTAACATTGGAACAATCTGGTGTGTCACCTGATTGACACAAAGACTTTAAAATAATGTTTATACTTTTAGTAAAATTTCTCCTATGTGTGCAAATACACTAAAAATATTCATAAGCATTTATTGTAAATATCCTGTGAAATAAAAATGTTCATCTTCCTATCACTTACTGTCAGTGTGCTAGCTGACCTTGATGCTGTTTTTGTCCTTATTGAAGGCACCCTGAAACATAATTGAAAACCTCATGATACAGGGCATGGGAGCAAGTACACACCCCTGCTTTACTCCATTGATGCCTGGGAAAGTTCAAGAGCATAGTCCAATTATCCAGAACCCATGCAAGCATGCTATCATGGAATTGGCATAGGATACTG
The DNA here is from genome assembly GCF_016433145.1 of Gracilinanus agilis. Lineage (NCBI taxonomy): Eukaryota > Metazoa > Chordata > Mammalia > Didelphimorphia > Didelphidae > Gracilinanus > Gracilinanus agilis. The sequence continues at coordinate 5,135 of NW_025393396.1, forward strand.
ATGAACTTCTCTGGGAAACCACATTTTGCTATGATTTTCAAATGCCCTTATGGCTAACTGTATCAAAAGTCTTTGTTAGAAAAACAAGCATGATACACAGACCCTTGTTCTATTCCTGGCATTTCTCCTAAAGTCATAGGGTAGCAAACGCCATATTGATAGTTCCTTGGCCTTTTGTAAGCTACAATGACTAGGAGAGAGAACCACCTCCCCCACCCCCAATCCATCCTCCACCATTGCTTTGATTATTATTGGACAACCTATTTCCTTTTTGTTTATAGAGATGGACAACAGAACCATCCCTGATCTTTTAGAGGATGACCTCCTCTTGTCATCTAACCTGGAAGGTATGAGCAGTAAACACTCTACTTTAAAGATTTCTGCTAAATTGGAATCAGAACAAGCCACTTTGCTGCATGAGAGGAGTCTATTGACATTAAAATCTTATTCTTCAGTTGGAAATTCAACTAGAGAGGGATTATCTTCAGCCTGGCTGATGGTTGATAGCATTGGTTGAGAACACTAAAGAGGTGTTCAGCCTGTCCTTTCAGGATCCTTTCCATTTGGCTGATCAGTATGGTTCCATCAGGGCTGAATGGTTGAGATGTATAGGCCTTAATGTCATAATTAGCCTTCAGAGCATTACATAAGTTGTTACTGTCAGTGTAAAACTGAATTTCATTTCCCTTCTTACAGAGCCAAGAATCCTGCATCTCTCTATGCTTCACTTACACTTTACTTTTGTTGGAGTTAAATGCTGCCTTCTTAGAGATGGATGAGCTACCCTACTAGTAAACACTGTTGAGTTCTCATTTTCCATTTAATAGCTTCTGAATTTCCCCATCATTTTCATCAAACCAATCCTAATGTTTGTGAGTGCTTTGACCCAGATGAATAAATGCAGTGTTGTGCACCAAATCCTTGAAAGCTGCCCACTCCTTTTCTGTTCCCCTATTGCCAACCATGTGTTGGCTCAATTTTCCCTCCAAGTCAGCAACAAACTGTTCAGGCACAATGAAGAGAAGGTCTCTAGCCTGTTGACAATACATCTTCTGGTAGACATCTTGCTTTGGGGCCCCAGCTTTTGTTGAATGAGAATGTTTAGTTGGAGAAGATGAATCTGTGATTGATCTAGTACTCTGGACCACCTATTGCATGCAGCAGTCTCACATCCTGTCTGTCTCTTCTTACAATGACATAATGTATTAAATGCCAACTTTTGCTTTGAGGGTGCATCCACTAATTCTATTTTATTTAGGTCAATGGAAGTGTGATAATTAGATTAAGTCTACGTTATCCATCTTTAGATTTAATCACCAAAGGTGAGAGCACCTCCAATTCAGGGAGGTCCTAACCCACTTGTGCTACAGTGAGTAAAGAATCAGAAGCAACTGACTGCCCCCTAGGTGTTTTATGAGAAGCCTCTATTGCGATTGGACACACAAACTAGGAGAAGGCACAGGAAGTGACGCATAAGTGACCCCTTTAAAAAGAGGGAATTGAGTGAGAGGTCTTCTGTTGAAGGGGGCAGCTGATGAAGGAGGTCTTCTAGTTTTCCTGGGCTAGTTTTCCTTGTTTGTGGAGGAGTGCTGGCTGGAACACTGAGACCTTGGTGAGACAACCTTTAATATATTTTTAGAAGTCCACGTGGTGAGTTTAAAGACTGAATCTTCCTGAACTTCTCTCTTTTTTTTTTAAACCCTTAACTTTTGTGTATTGGCTCCTAGGTGGAAGATTGGTAAGGGTGGGCAGTGGGGGTCAAGTGACTTGCCCAGAGTCACACAGCTGGGAAGTGTCTGAGGCCAGACTTGAACCTAGGACCTCCCATCTCTAGGCCTGACTGAGCTACCCAGCTGCCCCTTCCTGAACTTCTCTTAAGGAACTTCTTTAAATAGACTCTATGAATGAAGTTTTGCTTCATTCACCTCTGATCTTCTGGCCCTCTGACTCTCGGCTGAGGGTTAATTAGATCTACCTGAATTAATTAGATTGTAGTAAATTACCTACTGTATTAGATTCTTATTTCCTTATTTCCTCTCTCTCTTCTCAATTGTAAATAAACTTCCATAAAGTCAATTTTAACTTGAGATTATTCTTAATTGAGGATTGATAATTGTTCAATCCTCTGGCGACCATCTTTTAATATATTGAACTCCAAACCCCTTTTTCCCCTTACAGAAGATAATGGTGGTGATAAAAACGTCATGAGATGTGTAAGTCTTCAGTATTATTATTATTATTATTCCTGTTGACTCCTTAGGAGCATAGGACCACAACCATCTCAAGCCAACGGACTCTGTTCTGGGCAACTTCCCCAAGCTGGGCCCATGTCACTCCGACTGTTTTTGTTTCATTTTCGGCAGATCTTCGCCAGGTCTGTTTTGGCCTTCCGACTTTCCTCCTCCCTGGAGGGTTCCAGCTCAATGCTTGTCTGGCTACGTTGTCTTCTGGTTTTCGTAGCGTATGTCCTATCCATCTCCACTTACGTTTCTTTATGTCCTGACTGATGGGATACTGGATTGTTCTTTCCCAGAGTCTGGCATTGGAGATCCTTTCAGGCCATCTGATGTTCAAGATGTAGTGTAGACATCTGTTAACAAAGACCTGGAGTTTGTTGGTGTTAGCGCTAGTCACTCTCCAGCTTTCTGATCCATGTAGGAGGACAGCCTTTACGTTGGTGTTGAAGATTCGGAGCTTAGTGACGAGGGACAGTGCTTTGGAGATCCAGACAGACCATAAGGTGTTAAATGCCTGTCTGGCTCTGTTGATTCGGTTTCTGATGTCCTCATCTGCTCCGCCATCCTTACTGACTATGCTACCCAGATAGGTGAAGTGGTCCGTCTCCTTGATGTTTTCTCCCTGTAGTTGGATTGGCAGGTCCTGTCTGCTGTTGACTGGGATCACCTGGTCTTCTTCTTGTTGATCTTCAGACCTGTCTTCTCCGCTTCTTCAGAGAGACGTGCAAGTTTGGCTTGCGCATCCTGCTGCTTGTGAGAAAAGAGACAGAAGTCATCCACGAAGTCAAGGTCCTCAAGCCGTTTGGTATGAGTCCATTGGATGCCCGCGTTGCTGTCCTTGGTAATTCTTCTCATGATCCAATCTATGACCATCAAGAAGATAAGGGGCGAAAGCATGCAGCCTTGTTTCACTCCGGACTTCACTGTGAGGGGAGCCGTCAGTTTCCCATTATGGATGACCTGGCAGGTAAAGTCTTCGTATAACCACTGGATGATGTTGATGAGCTTCGGGGGAATCCCGTAATGCTGCATCAATCTCCAGATGATGCTCCTGTCCACGCTGTCAAATGCCTTCTCGAAATCCACGAAAGTCATGTAGAGGGGGGACTGCCACTTGATGGACTGTTCGATGATGATTCTTAGGGTGACGATGTGGTCGGTGCACGATCTGTGCTGACGAAACCCTGCTTGTTCTGTTCTCAGCTTCTTGTCCAAGGCCTCCTTCAGTCTTTCTAAGATGACTCTGGTCAGGATTTTGCTGGGAGAGGATAGAAGCATGATTCCTCGCCAGTTGCTGCATTGGGATAGGTCACCTTTCTTGGGTAGCTTCACCAGGTAGCCTAGTTTCCAGTCTGTCGGGACTTGTTCCTGTTCCCAGATCTTCTGCAGGAGGGGTTGTAGCATCTCCGCTGACATCTCTGGGTCTGCCTTGAGTGCCTCAGGGGGGATGCCGTCTGGACCTGCAGCCTTACCATTTTTCATGGTCTTGATGGCTTTGATGATCTCAACTTTGGTAGGTGGGCCCATGTTCACCTGAAGCAGTTCAGTGGCTGGCGGTATGTCCGGAACAGTTGGTGGAGGTGGTCGGTTCAGGATCTCTTTGAAATGCTCTGCCCATCGGGTTCTCTGCCCTGCATCGCTTGTTATTGTCTTGCCAGTCTTGTCCTTCACTGGCTTGCTAGGGTTGTAATTCTTTCCCGATAGAGTTCTTGTTATTTCGTATAGCCTCTTCATGTTCCCTGTCCAGCTGCTGTTTCTGCTTCTTCGGTCATATTGTGAATGAACTGTCTCTTGTCATATCTTGCGCTCTTCTTGACTTGACGGTTAATTTCCCAGTACTGTGTTCGAAGTTCTTCTTTCTCCTGTTGGTCTTGGCACTGGCTGATCCTCTGTTTCAAATCTCTTCTCTGTTGTATCTTGGCCCATGTCTCTTGTGTTAACCATTCCTTGCGCTTTCTCTCTCTCTTTCTCAGGACTTCTGCGCAGGTGGTCTTCCAGGTCTGCTGGAGTTTGGTCCAGTGGTCTTCGACTGTCTCTCCCGTGAGTCCTGTCAAGGCCGTGAACCTTGTCTTCAGTCTTCAGTGGTAAGTGACAATTGCTGTTGTTGTGTCTGACTGTAAGGATGGGATTTGTGCAAGGGGGATGGGACAAAAGGAGCCAGAGAAGGAGTTGCTGACAGTTGCTAATAGTTGGAGACCAGAGAGGATTCTGGGAATCTCTCTGAGGAGGAAGGAGAGGTCTTCAGGTGGAGGACTGGGAGGAGAGAGGAGAAGGATGTCCCGGCTCAGATAGAGTCCTGATGGCTTCCTGAGGATCTTTCTTTGGAAACTGAAACCCTGATTATCTGATCAAAACCATTCTATCGCATCCAACTGTTAGGAATAAAGTTGATATAGTTGGAAATTAATGGTTTATTGTAATCCATATTGGTAATTAAGCCACGTGCCTGCTAACATCTAATTCAAAATTCCATGCCATTACCTCTGCCCACCTGTATGCTTCTTAGGAAAGAGAGCATGTCAATAAAGTTCTGAGACTTTACACCTTTGTCTATGTAATCACACTTCCTGCCCACCTGTATTACACAAGAAGAATCATGGGAAATGTAGTTTTCAATTCCTTTAAACATACACAAGAAGTTTTTAGCAGTGACCTGAATATTAAGACTCAATGAACCCCAAAGAATCCCTAATTTCCAATATCACATCACCCATCAAGACTTCAGCAATTGAGTAAGTGAAGTTTTTGGACTCCATTTTGGGAGCTATCTCTTAGTCTCCTTCTCCCATTACCCAGCCTTGCTGAGAGATCCTCTTTCAGTCAAAACTTACAATTATAGAAAAGGATAGAAAAAATAGAAACAGAAAGAGAAGGGGTGAGGGAAAACCTTAGGAGTGGGAACCCCAAAGGTTCCCTCCTAAGTGATAGACCCCATAGAATTAGAGAAGATGGCACTCCAAATTCCCTCTGCCCTTCACCCCTTTCCCCAATCCCTGAATTACAAATTATAAAAACCATTCATTAGTCAGATGGGATTCCAGAGTGCCTGAGAGATGAGGGAGAGGGTAATCACAGCTTGGTCTGGCTGCCTCCATCTTGAAGTCAGACCACCCGCTGTGAAATTAACGGATCAGGGGGTGGTTTGTGTGAACCTCATCCTTATTCAGAATCAAATTGGGGTACCACATACCTCGTCTTATAGGGAAGACTTGCCCCTGACTCCTACAGGGTGGCATGATCATCCAGGTCACCCAGTTTCAAGGTGAAACCCCCTTAAAGTATCCCAGTGTATATTCATCCCTACAGTAGTACTGGAAGAGAGACACACCACACAGACTTTCTCTATTTCCCTTCTATCAAACATCTGTTATAGGTGCTTTTTTACTGTTACAATTCCTAACAAGGATTTTCTGCCATGTCTGATAGCTTGTGCCTCCCCTGGTATTAAAGTCACCCAGAATTTCATGTTTATCCTCTTTTGGCACAATGATGATGAGGGTCTTCAGGTTTTCATAAAAATTTTCTTTGACCTCATTAGTGCTCGTAATACTTGGCAGCATAGGCACTGAAGATGAATGGCATGGCACTTTCTTGCAAGTGGCAATCATATTGTCATGAGCCTCTCATTCATTACCCTTGGGAGGCATAAAGGTTTATTGACTAGATTAGATTTGATTGGGAAATCTACTCCAGCTTCATGACTTTCCTCATCATGGTGACCATTCCAGAAAAACGTATATCCAGCTTCTA
>NW_025393397.1:0-2815 GCF_016433145.1 Gracilinanus agilis
TCTGGAAGTTGGAAGCACTGGGTTCAAATTCCTATGTTGAAACATAATAGTTCTATGATCCTGACTGAGGCAACTAACTTGTTTCATTTTTCTCCTCTATAAGATTTGTAATGATGATCACCTGAAATACCTCATAGTAGAAACATAGAAGAAGAGAGTTAAACTGGCATGACAGCATTCTTGTATTTCTGACATGTGATTACAGGTGATTCACTTAACCACTATGGGGCTCACTTTCTTTATCATCAAACCTAACCCTCAAGACTTTATCAAATCCTCTCTCCCAGTCCATCCCAGAACAGTCTTCCTTTTCCCTTCCCACTTCCAGATTCCTTTTTGGTATTGCCTTTCTCCATTAGAATGTAAATTCCTTGAGGGAATAAATTGTTTACTTTTGCTTTTGAAAGAACCCCAGGCTAGGCATATAAAAAGAGGGGAATGACAGTCTTTTTTCTCTTTGAGTTCACAATCTAATGTAAGGAATTAATGTAAGTAGAAGGAACTCTGACTTAAAATCCAAAATCCTGGGTTCAAAACTTACATCTATTGCTTACTCTCTATTGCCTTGGTCAAGTCTCTGAACTTATTTCATTATCTGTAAAAATTAGATGGTACTATCAGATCTATGAAGATCTTTCAGTTCTACAGTTGAGATTCTGAGTTAAGACCTGATCTATCCTAAGGCATCTCATTGGTTTTTGGTGTTCTTTGTGGTTAGATCTACAAAGTGTGTTCTTCACAGTAAAATTTTGCTGTTTTTTTTAAAAGCATAAATAAGCATTTATGAAGTAACTACTATATATCAGGAACCCGGCTAGGGGTTGAGGATATAAAAAGAAAAGCAAAAAATCCCTATCCTATAATTTAGATTATTTGAAGAAGATAAAATATGTAAAAGGAGAAAGTAAATAAAAGATGAACACAAAATAAATACAGTGAATGGGTGGTAGAGAAAAAAAAATAGAGAGAACCAAGTGAGCCAGGAAAGGAAAGAACAGGAAGTAGGGATCCCAAGAACCAGTAGCTGTGAGGTGAGAAATAATTCCTGAGTAAAAGCAGCATTATAAATAAAAAATAACAAAATATAGTAAGAGTAGAGAAGATCCTAAAGATATATTGAGATTAGATCTAGTTAACCCAGAACATTCTGACAGTTTTTTCTAGATTAAATCAAAGGGAAAATGATAAAAAATTGAACAAACTTTTAGAATTCACATAAGGATCTATTCTTATTATCAGTGACCACAGAACCACTAAATTTGGATGTGATATGTGAGGTAGTAGAAAAGGTAAGTCGAAAATTCAGAACTGAGATTTGACCTAATCAAATATCCCTCCAAAAAATTTGGAAATGATCACAAATGTTATTATTGAAAAGAAGTAACCAATCAGTAACTATCACATTTTTAATTCTTTAAAATGCTGAGTAGCACTGCTGTCCATATATTCCAAAGAGGTCAAGGAAAAAAGAAGATGCAACTCCCAAGAACTTAATCATTATTAGCACAATTAAGAGTCTACATAAACAAAGGGCAAGGGAGTGAGTAGATTTTGTTGTGTTAGTTTCCACTTTAAAAAAAAAGGATAAGAAAGAAGGATGTACTGGGAGAAGAGAAAAGGAGAGGAAGTATAAGTAAAAACATTTCAAAAAAAGAGGCACCTAAGGAAGTTTTTAAAGTGGAGGGGAAAAGGGAAGGGTGACAGAAAACACTTCAATGTTACTCATCAAAATGGGTTCAAATAGGGAACATATGTGTGTGTGTGTGTGTATATATATATTCAATTGAGTTTAGAAATGCATTTTATCCAACAGGGAAGTAGGAGATGAAAGGGATAAGGTAAAGAGGGTGAGGGGAGTAGGAAAGTAGATTAAAGGAGGCAGTAATAAGAAGCAAAATAGACTCTTGAAGAGAGACAGGGTAAAGAAAGAGAAAGAAAGATAAATAGAAAAAATAAGATAGAGGGAAATATATAATTAGTAATTATAGCTGTGAATGTAAATGGGGTAAACTCTTCCATAAAATGGGAGTATATATCAAAATGGAATAGAAACCATAATCCAACAATATGTTTAGAAGAGGCACACCTGAAACAGAAAGATAGACAAAGTTAAAATATAGTGTTACGGGAGAATTGTTACACTAACGAACTCTTAGTAGAGTTATGAATTGCTCCAACCATTCTGGATGGCAATTCTGATCCATGCCTAAAAACACTATAAACGATACATACCTTTTGACCTATCAATAAGTCTGTATCACAAAGAGACCAAAACAAAAATTGGAAAGGATCTAAATGCACAATGATATTTCTAGCACTAATTGACAAAGAATTGGAAATAACTGAGAAGCCCTTCAATTGGGGAATGACAGAACAAGTTGTGGTATATGATTGTGCTGAAATATTATTTTGTTGTGGAAAATAACAGGGGGGTTGGGATGTCAGAAATACCTAGGAAGACCTATGTGAACTAATCCAAAGTGAAGTGAGTAGAACCAAGAGATCATTGTATCCTGTGACAGCAAAATTGTAATGATGACCAACTTTGAAAGACTTAGTTACTTTGAAAAAATAACAATTTAAAACAATTTGGAAGGACTCATGATGAAAATTGCTATCCACCTCTAGAGAACTGATGGACTTTGAGTGCAAATTATAGCATATTTTTCTTGATTTCTTTCATTTTCTGCCTTTTTGTAGCATAGCCAATATGGGAATGTGTTTTATAAGATGTCACATGTATAATGGGTATCATATTGCTTGCCTTCTCAGTGAGTGATGGAGAGAACTAGAAAAAAGGACAGAATTTGAAGCT
>NW_025393398.1:0-11325 GCF_016433145.1 Gracilinanus agilis
GTCTTCACCACCTACCTCTTTTAACTCTCAAACCCCCAAAGCCACATGAGTTTAAAAATGGAGATCAGCGTTCTGACAGCGTAGCTTTAATGCCCAGACACAATAAGGCCTCCTGGGTCCGCATGCTATCAGGAGCTCCAGAAAGCCTGCCTAGAATGGATCTTTTCAAAGTCCTGAGCTACTTGACAGCCATGCAGAGCCTTGCTGAAAAAGCCTCTTCAAAGGTCAGAGAAATCATCAGCTCCCCGCCCCATACCTAAACAGTCACTACACCACTTCTAACGTCCCTTTCTCTTCTTGCTCTCCCAGAGAGGGCTCGACAGCTCTGGCTAGTAGCACCAGAGCACAACTGATTTGGAGCAGAAGCTAAAAACTGAAGGGGGTGGTGGAGAGAGAGAGCCACTGCCATAACCCTTAAGCTACATTTCCTTCTTGAAATGATCGGAGCAATAGCAGGCAGCCAGACAATCCAGTAAAGCACACTCAACGGCAGCCAGGAAGCAGATAAAAATACACATGCAAATAAAAGGAAGTCGTAAATAAGGCCCGGGAGCCCAGCAAGCCTCGCCTAGCTCTCAAACTAGTGGGGACTGAGCCAAGAACACAAACCTCAGGCACCGGTGTTAAAGCCATATCCATCTGTAGGCTGGCCCAGAAGAAGCAGCAATATGTGTACCAGCTCCAAGGAAAATCGCCCGGAGAAAGCTGGCTCTGGCTTATCAAGCCACTGGGACCAGACTCTGCGATCCTAAAGTTTCCCAGAAGTTGGGAAAAAAGCCAAGAGTGGATTTCAAGTTTCTCTACTTCCAGGGGAGGGAGAAAGCAGCATGAGAAGGCTTGTGCCAGCCTCTAAGGCTTCTCAAAGGGCTGACCACTCCTCCATTGGCCTATCCCAACTCCTACTATATATATATGGCCTTCGCATCCCTTTGATGCTTTCGTCTCTCTCCAAGTTCTATCAGAACATGCTGTGCAAATTGTCTCTTCCTCCCCGCCTAGATGAAATGGGTCATCGTAATCTGATTTGCTTGAAACATTTCAAACTTGAATACTCTCTCCTACTGGTGGGCAGTCAAATGATTTGTTTAGGGAACAATGAGATTTCTAGATCTCTTAGCAGTCTTCTCTGAAACAGATGGACAGACCAAAGGGATCATTTGAATGCTGGAAATAATTAGGCATCAATAAAAGTGCCACAAAGATACCTGAGGCACCAACAGATGAGTCTCAGAATACAGAGCCAGGTGGAAGCAGAGGTCAGAGGATCAGAGATTTAGAGCTGGAAGGGACCTCAAAGTTCAAAGAGTTCGACTCTCGTTTTACAGAAGATGAGGTTCAGAGAGGTTGTGATTTGTCTAAGGGCACACACAGGATCCCAGACTTAGGGCAGCTAGGTGACACAGTAGAAAGAGCACCAGGTCAGGAAAACTTGAATTCAAATCCAACCTCAGATATCCACTGATTGTCTGACCCTGTGCAAGTCACATCACCTCTGTCTACCTCCGTTTCCTCATTTGTTAAGTGGAGAACATAAAAGCAAGCCCTTCCCAGGGTTGCTGTAGAGATCAAATGAGATAATACTTGTAAAGTGTTCAGCACAGTATCCGGCACATAGTAAGTGCTATATAACTGTTAGCTATTATGGAACTAGAGGCCATCTAGACCAACAACCTGATTTTACACATGAGGAAACTGAAGCCTAGGGAAAGTGTCACTTGCTCGCAATCAATGCTAACAGTAGTTAGCATTTATATAATACTTTAAGGTTAGCAGGGTACATATATGTATATATTCTCATTTAAATCTCATAACTACTCTGGGAGATAGGTGCTATTATTATCCTCCATTTACAAATGAGGAAATTGAGGCTGAGAGTGGTCCAATGACTTAGCACAGGGCTAGGAAGTGTCAGCGGCTGGGTTTGAACTCACATCTTCCTGACTCCAAGTATAAGCACCCAGCTGCTCAAAGCAAATAAGTATCTAAAGTCAGGGTTTGAGGGGGCAGCTGGGTAGCTCAGTGGATTGAGAGCCAGGCCTAGAGATGGGAGGTCCTAGGTTCAAATCTGGCCTCAGACACTTCCCAGCTGTGTGACCCTGGGCAAGTCACTTGACCCCATTGCCTACCCTTACCACTCTTCTGCCTTGGAGCCAATACAGAAGGTAAGGGTTTAAATTTTTTAAAAAATAAAATAAAGTCAGGATTTGAACTCAGCTCTTCCTGACTCCAAATCCAGTCCTCTTAGGCAGTAAACCACATTAGGTGTAACTAGAAATTCTAACACATAGGGCCAATTAAATTGGGGGTAAGGGTGGCACAGGAGAAAAGACAGTCCACTCCAGGACAGGTGATGGCCCCATAGAAGAGGCAAAACACCCTAATAATTCCAACTCCTAGAAGGATACAGAGTACTTAGACACAACAGGTCCTGGTGGGAGGGAAGAGCCTTGACAGTGGCTACCCGAAAAAAGTTAAGTAGTCAAGCTCAGTAAAGCAGAGGTCTATTGGGTGGTGAGGACAGAACAAAGTCCTGGTTGCCCCTTCTGGTTCCAACTCTGGGTAGCATGAAAGCATTTTCTAGTTCTCTAAAATAGGTAGTGATCTCAGCTGCAGGAGAACCATGCCTGGCAGGGCCAATAGCCAGAGGGGAAAGAAAAGGGCCAATATCTGGGGAAAGAAAAACACCTTAGCAGGGATCCTTAATCAAGCAGACATCTTTACTAGATATAACCTAATATATAATATACATATATAAAACCTAATATAACCTAAGCAATAAGAGCTTCCATGATCATAGACCTTTATATGCATAAGTTCATTTGGTCCTTCAGAGTAAAGGGCTAGATTACTCCCATTTGGCAGATGAGGAAACTGAGTCTCAGAGAGAGGATGTGGTTTGCCCTGAGTTACAGGATGGTAAGATCATAGATGTAGAGCTGGAAGGGGCCTTAAAGGTCATCTAGTTCAATTCCTTCGTTTTACAGATGAGGAAAATGAGGCCTAAAAAAGTCAAGTGACTCGTCCAAGGTCATACAGGAAGTAAATGGAAAAGGTAGTATTTGAACATGGAACTTCTGACACCCACCCAGCACACTTTACACTGTACCACAGTGCCCCTCTAGCAAGCTAATAAGTTCTGCACAGCAAATAAGAATCAGGGCTAGAAATTGAGGCCAGCTGCCCCACAGCTGTCTCAATAAAGCAACAGGCCTACATTAGAGATACAGCTGATCACAGATAGGACCCAGCTAGGACATCACCCCATCACCTTACCTCCTGGCCTCTTTTGTACTTTGTTCCCCTGGAAAGATAATGTGCCGGCCCCTTGACTTTGGAAAGCTGCTCAGGGTGCTACTTCCTGTCTCCCTAATCTTTGGACTTCATATTCTAGAAAACTCTGCCTTGGCATACTCCCCCAACCCCACCATGACCTCTATTTGGTTCCCTCCAACCATAACTTGGACTATCTCCCCATCAGTGGTCAGATTCAGTAGATTTCTTTAAAAAAATAAACAAAACGACTATGTCTTGGGGACTCATAAAGCAGGCAAAGAATTTCTCTTAAAGGATAAGGAGAGATAAGGTGTCTAATAAAAAGAATTACACTTGATAAAAGTGTCTCAATACTCTGGTTTTATTGCTAGCCTAATGATCATTTAGTTGTTTGAAGAGATGATAAGTTTTCTGGGTGAGCTGGACAGAACTTCAAAGCAACGGTGTAATATACTGAATTTAAATACTGTATTCAGGCTAGACACATTCATTTTTAACATTCAGAACTAGTGAGGCAGACTTTGAGAAAGCAAATTCTTATGAGACCACATAGAAGCTGCAGGCCAGAACAGGAACCCGAACTCTTAGCCCCACTTCCACGATCTTTCCATTGAATCACACTGCCTCTGACACAGGAACATAGAGGGTTCCTCAACAAGGCAAGACCAACAAGCAAGGTTTCATTTAGGATCCAGTATCCTAAATGAGGGAGAAGCAAACTCTGCTGGGGGCCTGGGGGCATCTATCCCAGGGGCAGAGGGCAAAGAGAGAACAGCCAAGTCTTGGGAGGGGGGCACCAAGGAGCAGCTGCCTATGGCAGGTCCAAATGGGCTGCATATCTCCTCCTGGTTAGAAAGATGTTGATTGACCATTAGGGAGATGAGATGAGACTCACTAGGGAATCCAGACCAAAAACAAAGAATCCTTGGCAAAGCCCAAAATGAGAGTCCTTCCCAAAGTTCCCAATACTAGGCAAACAAAGTAAGCATATGCAGACTTTTGGAAGGCAGGCTCCTAAATTTAACAGGTGATCTGATTGGTAATTAGCCGGAAAAGGAATTTTCCTGACTAGGAAAAAAAAAAGCCCATAAAGATTAGCAAGCTTTTCAAAGCGTAATTCCTCATATTCTGGGGTAGTACAGTGGAGGACAAATCAAGACTAAAGTGAATTGGGGCATAAACAAGACTTGGCCCTCTGAGGCACATGCCACATTCGCCTTTGAATCCAGGTTACTTTGGGAATCACTGATCTATAGCCTCATGTGGGCCTCGTGATAAATCTTCTGGGCAGCATGGACTCCATAATTCCCATTTTAGAGATGATGAGAAGGTGACTGAGAAGCAGAGATTTAGAGTTGGGAGAGAGAAAACTTAGGGTCCCATCAAGTCCACTTGCTTCATTTTACACTTAACCTTAAGAGCTTAAGTAATTTGCGCAGGGGCAGCCAGCTAGCCCATGGCAGAGAGATGATTTGAACTTGAATTTGAACTTCAAATCCAACATGCTAGCCATCAAACCATGAGCCCACCGAGCCCACAGCATTGGTCCAAGTCGATGTTCATCGGCTATCTATGGGACGAATAAACAAATAAATGAATGAGAAACTGTGGTCTTCCACTGAGGGCAATCTGGAAGTAAATGAGAGATCCAGGACTCACCGTCTTCCTTATTTGCACTTGGCTCTGTGCTGCCGGAATAGTAAGGGTTTAAGAAATGTTTTTTCTACCAAGCTACCCATCTACCTCTCTATCTATTTGCCTAGATCTACACATCTACTATCTATCTACTTATCTCGGTCTTCAATTCATTCATTTACCATCTATCCAGCTATTGCTATCTTTTATTCATTTATCTATCTACCATCTATCTTCCTACCCAGTTACCTACCTATCTATCTCTATCTTCCATTCATCTGTCTATCGATCTGTCTGTCAGGCCCAGTCTCATCACATCTGGTCTCATTCTTCAAAGTTCAATCTATAAGAGCGTCAATATCCAATTAGCAGGGAAGATATAGCGTGTTTACAGTACATCTGGAATAACAAAAGCATTCGAAAACGTGATATGGAATATTGACAATGGGAACTAAATTGAGCTGTTGACAGTTTCTATACTGGAATGTACAAATGTGGACAGAGGTAGACTTAGACTTAGTACACCCTATCAGACTTGATGAGAAGATAATAATAAAAACCACCACTACTTCTAGAGCATTTTAAGGCATTCAAAGTCCTTCACCAAAATTATCTCATCTGATCTCCACATAGTCAAGTGAAATACTGTGATTTATTAACATCAGTTTTTAGCAGAAGAAACTGAAGAAAGGAATCAAGACAGATTCTCCCCTCCCCCACAGCTTTTCTATGCCACACAGCCCAGTGGACAACTCAAGTTGCTTGCCCTCCCTGGCCCAGAAACACTAGTCTGGGAACTTGAGAGCCTTCGTTTGAATCTCAGATATGCCTCTTGGGAACTGCGCAGCCTTGGGCAAATTATGTCTCCTACCTAGCTTCGTCATAAAAAAGAGAACGGTAGATTAGATGACCTCCAAGATCCATTCCTGCTTTAAATCATGATCTTACGATTTTACTAGGTACGGAGTTCATTGCTAGCTCTACATCTATAATGATGCTAGTTTCCTTTCTCTCTTAATTGAAGGGGTGGTCCATGTCCTCTGAGGGCTTTCTATGGTCCTAATCGGATATGTGAGGAAAGAAGCAAAGTTGTTTCTAGAAATTTAGCTGAGAGGATTTGTGGGCAAAGGTGGAGGGGATAGAATTGGAGAGAGATAGAATGGCCAGGCCAATGGCCTCCCCATTTGCAAAGACTCTTTGTCTCTGGGGCAAAGAACAAATTGACAACAGAAACACAAGGCCAAGAAGACAAAGCCTTAGGAATTCAAGTGGAAGAGAAAAGCAAGGAAATATTCCCCTAAATAATAAAGATATAGGTAAAAAAGTCTTCTCCTCATGAGCACAGATCGACCGGAGCATATCACTCCCATGGTAGAGTGGAAGATGCATTGGCTTTTTTCAAGCTGCGAGAATGCCCACTGGAAGTACTGCAGTAGCAGCAACTGAACTAATGGGACCCCAGAGGTCTGGATGAATGAGTGCTCCTCGGATGGTACCATGCCATACCATGCCCTGCCCCTCCAAGACAGTTTATTCCTCAGTCAGTACTTAAAGTACCACACTGCCCAGGCACCCAAGGCCATGGGGACTCCGGGTTCAAATGGGCAGGCATTAGCTGGCAGGGTGCCTCCTCAGAAAACAAATCTATCCTCTGTAATTACAAATGCTACTTTGTACCTGAGATTTCAACAGACCAACAAAACCGCTGTATTTATATATACTTTGAAGCCACTTGAAAGGAGCTGTTTGAGGACTGGATACAATTTTTTTTTAAATGAGTGCTGGAAAACAAACACCACTCAAGTGGGAGGCCAAACCAATCCTCCCCCAAACCAAACAGTTCTCCACAAAACAAATAAAAGGAATCCTGGGAATCCTGGGCTGGCCAGAGCTGGAAGCTGGGCAGGAGTGGGAATTGGGGCTTCTAAATACAAGATCTGAAAAGATCAGAAGGGGATGTCTAAGCCAGGCAGAAAGTTTGGGTTGCTTTTTGAGTCCAACTATCAGAAGGCACAGGATTTACTAAGAATGCCCAGTAGGCCTTGAACAGGGGCAGCAGACAACTACAAATACATAGCAAAGAAAGACAAATTACCTGCAGCTCCCAAGTCCTGAAATATCCCACAGGGTCGCACACTTTTACCTAAGCCATTGGTCGAGTGAAGTTCGCACAAATGAGCATTACTAAGTAATCAGAGAAGGACTTGGGTGACCAGAACTAGTCATCAGGGAGCTTGGGTTCGAATGCTAATTATGCCATTTCCTATTATATATGTGACCCTAAGCAATTCATTTAATCCTTCTAGGCTTCCATGTGTACCTCTGAAAAATAAAAGGATTGGGCCAGATGATCTTGAAGGTCCTTCCACATCGAAAGCTCTGATTCTAATAATAAAACATTGGTATTAGAGGCTTTAGTTCTCCAACTCTCAATAGAGTTCATTATAAAAATATAAAATGGACATATGTAATAATCATATGGATGTACACAGAGGACTACAAATTGAGTTGGAAGAGGCCTTGGAGGCCAGGTAATGCGAGTATCCCTCACTGAAGGAAAGAGGAGACTAAGGCTCAACGAGAAGTATGTTGGCCAAGATCCACATTTGAAGCCAGGTCACTGTCCATAGCACCGCACTCCCTCCTCTAGAAGGAACATTTTTCTTAAAGTGTTTCAATTTGCTGATAAAAACTTGGAAACAAAAGACATTTCTTAAAGTTTAATGAAAAAAAGAAAATGACTCTTAGAGAGTTTAAGGACAAAACATGGCACAGGCTAATGGTATAAGGGCAGACCTTGATTTGATGTATTCACTTCCCAGAAACTGATACAAGCAGCTCTTGACCCATTCCATCAATGCAGTACCAATAGTGTTCCTGGCCACCAATTCGTCTGCCTGCTCCCTGCTCTTCTCCTAGGTTTCCCTTCCTGGAATACTCAAAAGCCCCTACCTCAGCTTGCTCCCACAGAGTTTCTCAGACGGCCCCTGGTTAGAGAATGGCAAAACTACCATGACTCTTCAGGAATGGTCAGGAAACAGTCAGGGACAAAAGAGGAAGGCAGGAACTTAAATAAACAAAGGGGCACAATGCTAGTGGACCGGCCTCAATTTAACCCAATCTTATTGTGTTGGTGGGAACCTGGATAAAGAATAGAAAGAAACAAACATTGTCTCTTACGTGCCAAGCACCTTACAGATATTATTTCATTTGGTCTTCACTGAGACCCTGGGAGGCAGGGGTTGTTTTAATCCCCAATTTATGGTGGAGGAAACTGAGGCAGACAAGAGATTGCATGATATAAATGCCCAGGGTTACACAGCCAGTATCTGAGGCTGGATTTGAATTCAGGTCTTCCTACCTCCAGGCTCAGGGCTCTATTCACAACATAATCTAGCTGAAGGAAGTTCATATGGTTGGACTCCAAAACAGTTTTGGATCTTACTAATTAAATGTCCATCTAAAAGAATCAGAAGCCCAGTAGAGTAGGAGGCCCTGAACCTGAGGTCAAAGGAGAGATGTTAGGGGATTTGTCAGTCTGAATGAGGATAATTATTCCAGCTATTTTCACTAATTTATAACTGTCCAGTGATGACTTAAAAAAACTGACTCTCAGGAGTCCACAGACTGCCAAAGGAGGCCATGACACCAAAAAAAACTAAGGACTCCTTGGGGTGGTGCTGTTATAATGAAAAGAAAGCTGGCCACAGTGACTACATGAAACTGAGCCAGAAGGTCAATGATGTCAAACTCAAATAGAAACTAGGGGCCACTAAACCCCACATATGAATCTCTGCAGCCTTCAAGTTGCCTTTTAAAAACTACATATTATCTACATTCTATTGTATTTTTACTTATTTTATTAAATATCTCCCATTTACATTTTAATCTAGTTTGGGAGAGTGTTGTGTGCTTGATATCATTACTATAAGCAACTTTTAAAAAAACCCTCACCTTCACAGCACAAAGAAACAGTAAGGGCTAGGCAATGGGGAATAAGTGACTTGCCCAGGGTCACACTGCCAGGAAGTATCTAAGGCTACATTTGAACTTTAACCTAGGCCTGGTTCTCAATCCATTGAACCATCCCTAGGGCCTAGGCAATTCTTTAAAAAAGAAAGCTTTCAAGAAGGAACAGAGCTGAATTCAGAAAGGGAATCATTATATCATTAAACTCATAGGTCCCCTCGCTATCCCTATCCTAAGAAATCCCAATATTTATTTGCATACCTAAATCCCTGTATGTCTAGGGAAAAAGAATACCCGTCACTTTCTCATCATATATCTGATCCTTGAAAAAGTCTGATGGGAGAAAAGTACCGTCCTAGTCATTAATGGAGGTAACCCACCCTCATAAGGCAATGGGGAAAATGCAAGACTGAGCTAGAGAGACTTCGGACAGTATGAATTCCAGGGTCAAACACTTTTCTGGATGCCACAGAACTTAGCCATCACCTACGGCCACAGCTTTGCCCTCGTTTGCACCAAGAGACAGAAAATTCAGGGCAAGTCAGAATTCATTTGTGTATCTCAACTCAGAATGGCAGTCTTGCTCTGCAGGGTCAGAAACACAAGATGAAGCTACAAATGCCCATGGATGTCTGCTTTCAGACATAGAAAGATCAATGACTTGATCAAGGAAAATCTACAATGAAGAAAGCAAAAGAGATACCCTGGCACCCCAAAGTTCTCCTTTTGAAAACAATCTGAAGGAGTTCCATGGGATTGCTGTTGAAACATACTTCCTTCCTCTTAGCAAGGAGGTGAAAGTATGGGTGTCCAACAAACATTCTGTCAGCCCCAGACACGGTATCAAATGGTTTTCTTTAATATATTGTTTTTAACTAAAGTAGAGAGATATGGGGTTTATTAAGATGTAATTATGAGGTTACAAAATCAGTCTGGAGCATGTTGAGTTTAAGATATCTTCGGGACATTCTGTTTGAGATGTTCAATAAGCTCTTGAAGATGGAAGAAATTGGAGGTCCAGAGAAGGGATTAGGGCTGGATAAAAGATCTGAAATTCATCTGCAGAAAGATGATAAATGAGTCCATTGAGGCTGATGATATCATGGGATCAAATTCGATATAATTTAATTTGACTAACTAGTTAACAGGTTTCTCCACTAACTTATTAACACCTCTGTGGACAGACTACAGGTGACTCTGGTGTCTCTGAGGCTATGCCAGAAGACAGTAAGCTTCAAAAGGTCCTATTCATCTTCTAACCCTATCATCCATGGAGATAAATGAAAGCAATAACATCACGAGGAGCTAGCTAGTATGTTAGTCATTTGAAGACTACCCTAGGGGCAGCTAGGTGGCTCAGTGGATTGAGAGTCCTAGAAATTGGAGGTTCTGGGTTGAAATCTGGCCTCAGATACTTCCTAGCTGTGTGACCCTACACAAGTCACTTAACCCCCACTGTCTAGCCCTTACCACTTTTCTGCCTTGGAACCAATACACAATATTGATTCTAAATGGAATGTAAGAGGGTTTTTAAAAAATAAATGAATGAATGAATAAGACTACCATAGCTAAGTCTAGACAGGCATACCATGGGATGACAAATTTTTCTTGGTCCCAGCTACTCAAAGACCAAATTCTACAGGGCTTGCTATGCGTATTAATAGAGAAGTACCTACATCAATAAACTCATAGAGCTTTCGAAGATTATGCTGCATTATTTAATTGACTCATATATAATTTAGAAAGCCTTATGCCATGTGGTATAAAGATGTATCATTTATAGTTAATTAAAGATGGTGCTTGGGGTCATTTCTGTAAAAAGTTGGGCATTCGACTCTTGGTAAGGAATATAACTCCCCACTTTAATATTATTCCTGTGAGAAAGTCAGATTTAACTTCCATCACCTTGACTCACAGCACCTTTTCCAGGAACAATGCAAAGCTGGCTTATAAAAAATTGTAGAGAGATCATCATACCAAATAGTTTCAACACAACAGAGGGAGTTGCAAGTCAGCCCAGAGGAGAAAACACAATTCAGATCAGTCTGTCCCTTTTTGTTTTCATAAAAAGGATGGTTGATTTAATAAGCATACCTCTGGAAAGGATATTTTTAACAGCATTTATGCCCTCTCCAAACAGAGCTGAGTTACTTCTCCATGGAACAGAAGGTCGTCCACAAAAATTACTCCATTTAAGTCATCAAAGGATGGTTTGTGGTGGAAAACATTACTCTTATGCTTTCCTGGGAGGGAAATTAAATCACCAGCCCTTAAATAAAATCTCAGTGTTCAACAAGTGTGATCCCTTTGTAGAAATATTTAGAACATGTAATTAGTAGGATCCCTAGCTTCCTTCAAAGCAAAGCCCAGGTGTCACCTCCCACACGAGGCCTTTCCTGATCTTTCCAGTCGTTCTCTCTCTCTCTCTCTCTCTCTCTCTCTCTCTCT
>NW_025393399.1:0-11672 GCF_016433145.1 Gracilinanus agilis
AGTACTTTGTCTATTTTATCTGTTTTTTCAAAATACCAGCTTCTAGTTTTATTTATTAATTCAATAGTTCTTTTACTTTCGATTTTATTAATTTCTCCCTTAATTTTTAGTATTTCTAATTTAGTTTTCATCTGGGGGTTTTTTATTTGTTCGCTTTCTAATTTTTTTGAGTTGCATGCCCAATTCGTTAATCTCTGCCCTCCTTAATTTGTTAATATGTGCACTCAAGGATATAAATTTCCCCCTGAGTACTGCCTTGGCTGCATCCCACAGAGTTTGGTAGGATGTCTCATCATTGTCATTCTCTTCAATGAAATTGTTGATTGTTTCTATGATTTCTTCTTTGACAATTTGGTTTTGAAGAATCATATTGTTTAATTTCCAATTGGTTTTTGACTTGCCTGTCCAGGTGCCCTTACTGATTATTATTTTTATCGCATTATGATCTGAGAAGGTTACATTTATTATATCTGCTCTTTTGCATTTGTTTGCAATGATTCTATGCCCTATTACATGGTCAATCTTTGTAAATTTACCATGTGCAGCTGAAAAGAAGGTGTATTCCTTTTTGTCCCTATTTATTTTTCTCCACATATCAATTAGATCTAATTTTTCTAGGACTTCATTCATCTCTCTTACCTCTTTCTTATTTATTTTTTGGTTTGATTTATCTAGATCTGAAAGAGGAATATGGTATTTCTCTTTCTACCTCTTGCTGCTGCAATGTGTTGGAAATATATAGAAATGCTGATGTTTCATGTGCATTTATTTTGTATACTGCAACTTTGCTAAAGTTGTTGGTTATTTCTAGTAACTTTTCAGTTGATTCTCTAGGATTTTTTAAGTAGATCATCATATCATCAGCAAAGAGTGATAGCTTAGTCTCCTCATTGCCTATTTTGACACCTTCCATTTCTTTTTCTTCTCTAATTGCTACTGCTAGTGTTTCTAGCATAATGTTAAATAATAGAGGTGATAATGGGCATCCTTGTTTCACTCCTGATCTTATTGGGAATTCTTTTAATTTATCCCCATTGCATAGGATGCTTGTTGATGGTTTTAGGTATATACTGTTTATTATTTTTAGGAAAACCCTTCTATAGCTATACTTTCCAGTGTTTTCAATAGGATTGGGTGCTATATTTTGTCAAAGGCTTTTTCAGCATCTATTGAGATAATCATGTGATTTTTGTTTGTTAGTTTGTTGATATGGTCAATTATGTGGATGGTTTTCCTAATGTTGAACCATCCTTGCATTCCTGGTATAAATCCCACCTGGTCATGGTGGATGATCCTCTTGATGACTTGCTGGAGTCTCTTTGCTAGTATTCTATTTAAGATTTTTACATCTGTGTTCATTAGGGAGATTGGTCTGTGGTTTTCTTTCTCTGTTTTTGATCTACCTGGCTTTGGAATCAGTAGCATATTTGTGTCATAAAAGGAATTTGGTAGGGCTCCTTCTTTCCTTATTATATCAAATAATTTGTGTAGTATTGGGATTAGTTGCTCTTTGAATGTCTGATAGAATTAACTTGTGAATCCATCAGGCCCTGGCGATTTTTTCTTAGGGAGATCTTTGATGGCTTGTTCAATTTCTTTTTCTGACATGGGATTATTTAGGTATTCTATTTCTTCTGTTAATCTAGGCAATTAACATTTTTGTAAATATTCATTTATATCTCCTAGATTGCTATATTTATTGCCATATAATTGGGCAAAATAGTTTTTAATGATTGCCTTAATTTCCTCTTCATTAGAGGTGAGGTCTTCCTTTTCATCTTTGATACTGTCAATTGGGTTTTCTTCTTTCCTTTTTTATTAGATTGACCAGTACTTTGTCTATTTTATCTGTTTTTTCAAAATACCAGCTTCTAGTCTTATTTAGTAATTTAATATTTCTTTTACTCTTGATTTTATTAATTTCTCCCTTGATTTTTAGTATTTCTAATTTAGTTTTCATCTGGGGATTTTTAATTTGCTAGCTTTCTAATTTTTTAAGTTGAATGCCCAATTCATTAACCTCTGCCCTCCCTAATTTGTTAATATATGCTCTCAAGGATATAAACTTCTCCCTGAGCCTTAGCTGCCTCCTACAGAGTTTGGTATGTGAATGTACCATGTGCAGCTGAAAAGAAGGTGTATTCCTTTTTGTCCCTATTTATTTTTCTTCACATATCTATTAAATCTAATTTTTCTAGGACTTCATTCACCTCTCTTATCTCTTTCTTATTTATTTTTTGGTTTGATTTATCTAGATCTGAAAGAGGAATATTTAGATGTCCCACTAGTATGGTTTTACTATCTATTTTCTTCTTGAGCTCTGCCAGTTTCTCCTTTACGAATTTGGATGCTAGGCCATTTGGTACATACGTATCGAGTACTGTTATTTCCTCATTGTCTATCCTGCCTTTTATCAGGATGTAATGACCTTCCCTATCTCTTTTAATCATATCTATTTTTACTTTGGCTTTGTCAGAAATCGCCATTCCTGCCTTTTTTTCCTCTTTTGAAGCCCAAAAGATTTTGCTCAAGCCCTTTACCTTAAACCTGTGTATGTCCACCTGCCTTATATGTGTTTCTTGTAGACAACATATGTTAGGATTTTGGTTTCTAATCCACTCTTCTCTTTGCTTCGGTTTTATGGGTGAGTTCATCCCATTCACATTCAGAGTTATAATTTTCAGTTGTATATTCCCAAACATTTTGGTATCCTTTCCTAGTTCTACCCCTTCTTCTTACACTATTTTCTTTTAAACCAATGGTTTGCTTTAAGCCAATAACCCTTGTCCCCTCCCTTGATTTACTTTCCTTTCCACTCCCTCCCTTATTATTCCCCTTTTTTTATTTTTAAAGCCTAATGAATTCCCTCCCGTTTCTTCTCCCCTCCCTTTTTTGTCCTCCCTACTCTCCTGCTCCCCTTGGTTCATCCCTTCTGACTTTCTCAGTAGGGTTAGATAGAGTTTTATATCTCAGTGGATATAGCTACTCTTCCCTCTCAGGGTTAATTCCGCAGAGAATGAGGTTTAAATAGTACCTCTTAATGCCCTTTTCTTCTCCTTCTTATAATAGTATTCATCCCTTCCCCTTCCCATGCCCTCTTTGTGTATAATAGAATATCCTATTTTTCTTATTCTCTCAAGTTTCTCTTGGTGTCCTCTACTATTCACCCCCCTCTTTCGCACCCCCTATATCATCTTAGACCATTTAGTATTCCAATCCCTCCCTTTGAATAATTCTTCTAATGACTATAATAGTGAATACTATAATAGTGAATAGTTCACTACAGAGAATCATACATAACATTTCTCCACATAGGAATACAAATAATTAGATCTTATTGAAGCCCTTATAGAGGCAAATTGAAAATATTAGATTTTCTTACTTTTCCTTTTGTTTTTTATTTACCTTTTCATCTTTCTCTTCATTTTTGTGGTTTGATATTGAACTTTCCATTTAGTCCTGGTCTTTTCTGTGCAAACACTTGGAAATCTTCTATCTTGTTGAATGCCCAAATTTTCCCCAGGAAATATATAGTCAGTTTTGATGGGTAGCTGGTTCTTGGTCGTAGACCCAGTTCTCTTGCCTTTCTGAATATCATATTCCAAGCCTTGCAGTCTTTTAGTGTGGAGGCTGCCAGATCCTGTGTGATCCTAATTGGTGCTCCTTAATATCTGAATTGTCTCTTTCTGGCTTCTTGTAAGATTTTTTTCTTTTACTTGGAAGCTCTTGAATTTGGCTATTATATTCCTCGGGGTTGTCTTTTCAGGGTCTAGTGTAAAGGGTGATCTATGGATCCTTTCAATGTCTATTTTGCCTTTTTGTTGTAGAACTTTAGAACAGTTTTGCTGAATAATTTCTTTTAGTATGGAGTCCAAATTTCTATTAATTTCTGCTTTTTCAGGAAGACCAAGCATTCTCATTGTCTCTTCTAGACCTGTTTTCTTGATCTGTCAATTTCTCATTGAGATATTTTATTTTTCCTTCTATTTTTTCAGTCTTTTGACTTTGTTTTATTTGTTCTTGCTGTCTTCAGAGATCATTGGCTTCTATTTGCCCAGTTCTTGTCTTTAGAGTCTGGTTTTCTAGTATAATCTTTTGATTTTCCTTTTCGATTTGGTCTATCCTGTTTTCCAGCTGTTTGATTTTGGTCTCCAATTTGCTTATCATTTCTTTTGATTTGGGGGCGTCTTTTTCAAATTGCCCAATTCTAGCCTTTAGAGACTGGTTTTCCTTTTCAATCTGGTCATTACTGGTCTTTGATTTACTTGCCTCACTTTTCACTTGTGAAATTCTGCCTTTTAAACTATTTTTTTCTTGCCAGATCTCTTCCATCTTTCTCATCATCTCAGATTTGAACTCTTCAAGACCTTGTGATCAGTTTTCATTTTTTTGCGAAGGTTTGGGTATGGTTACATGTTTGTTCTTCTCTGCTGTTTGCTCTGTTGTTAGGATTTTTTCTGTGCAAAAGTTCTTCGTGGTCTTTCTCTTCTGGGGTTCTTGAGTCTGGTTTGCCATTGTTAGCCCAGCGCCCTCTCAGCTTTATCCTCATGCCCAGTGTGTCTGTCTGCGCTCTTTAGGCTCCTGAGGTCTCAGGTCTAGTTGTTCTCTGGGTCAAGCCTCCTGGTGGTCCCCTTGCTTGTTCCTCTGCCTGAAGCTCCTTTAACACTCTCAGGGGGCTGCTTCCACCATCAAGCACCCCTCTGCTCTGGGTCCCCACTCAAGGTCCATGCCTGCGCTCAGGATCTGCGTCCACACCTGCTCTCAGGGTCTGTGTTCAAAGTCCGAGCGTTCTTTAGCCTCTTGGGGTCTTAAGTCTTGCTGCTCTCAGGAGCAGGCCCTGGTGAGCTACCAATGACTTGATGGGTGCCCCAAACTTGCTCCTTTGTGCTGGCTTTGGCACCATAGGTGGTCTGGGGGAGGAGGGCGTTGCTCAGCTTGCTTATTAGTGAGAGCTGATTCACCCCTTTGTAGCACAGAAATGCCCTGATTCCACGTGCCTTCAATGCTGCACCCTGTTGTGGGGTCCTTTCGTTCGTCTGGATTTGTTTTTATGTCTTCTTGAGGAGTCCTATATGCCTGGGTTAGGAGAGGTCAAGCAGCTGCTTTTTACTCTGCTGCCATCTTAACCCGGAAGCCTCGTAATTGTTTCTTAATTTGTAGTACTTTTTTTTTTAAACCCTTACCTTCTATCATAAAATTAATACTTAATAACAGTTCCAAGTAAAAGAATGGTAAGGCCTGGTATTTGAGGTTAAGCAACTTTCTCAGGGTACATGGCTTGGAAGTGATTAAGTCAAGATTCTAACACAGGGCCTCCCATCTCTAGGCCTTGTGTAAAGAGAATTAACTCTAGCCCATTCATAGTAAAACTACTTATCCTAGGCATAGAAATGATGTAATCCTCACCTCCCTTAGTGGGGAGGGGAGATGAGTTACCCACACGTGACAATAAGTAACAAATCAAGAACAAGGGACTGCCCTTTGGGCAGTCCAAATCAGTGTAGAGACTGCCATTTGTCCACTTGAATTAGAGGTGGACCCATGGGAAGTGACGAAAGACACTATCTCTTTCAGTAGGTTGGTTACTTCCTGTTGAGGGCAGTTCCTGCTTTGAACTTGGTGCTACAGGTAGTTGGGTGAGTCCACAGACTGCTTGCACTCTGTATTGTCACGTGGGTAAGTTAGGCTGACTTCCTTGGCCTACCTAGGCCACTTCCAAACTCTGTCTTAAGTAGGCACTAGCCTATCTGGTTGCTAGGCCTTGTGGCTTGTAGCTTCATTTATTTATTCTTTTAACCTTCTCTCTCTGTCCAGGCCTCTACAGGCCTGGACTAGCCTTTCCCTCTCTCTATTTCCCTACCTTTTACTTTCCTAATTGTAAATAAACTACCTTAACCCAATGCTGACTTGGGAATGATTTAATTACGGAATCAACCTGAATTGTTGATTCCTGGTGGCCACACTTTAATTATATATATCTATAAAATACCTTAATTTCCCTCTTACAGTCTGATTCTCCACAGTGCTACCTAGCTGCACCATTTATATTATTTTTTCATTTTAATGAATTTACCTGATTTTTCAGGTTTCTGTTCCTCCTGGAGCTTTGGACTGCTGGGTCTTTTTGAGCTGCTTAGAAGTCTTGCAAAGGATAGAAGGCTGCTGTGATCGTGCACAAATAGATTCCAACATTTCCCACACTGTTGGCTTATGGAGCTATGCCACAGAAAAGGTAAACAAAATATAATGTATAATGTTTGTCATTTTCTCTGGATTCTGTCTGTGTTTGAAAAATAATAGGCAAACCAATTACCATATTATTCTTTTGAAATGGCAATAAGTGGTTCTAATTACTTTTCTATACCACTATACAGTAGATATAGAAATTGTTCACCATCCATTCATTCAACAAATATTTTCCAAATACCTACTATGTGGATCAGAGGCAGCATTGCATAGTCTTAGATAGTATAATTGGGTTGGAACCAGTAAGACATACATTCAGATTATTTATCTGACACTTCTCTGACTCCTTTTCTATACATGACTTATGGAAGATCCCTTAAGTTCTGGTAACTCTCTAGAATTTATCTTCTAAATTGAGGGTGAAGTTATCACTCTTTTTTTTTTTTTTTTAAGAGTTTATAAAAGAGCCTTTATTATTCTATGACACATTTTTAACACTATAAGAACTATTATTACTAAGTTTAAAAAATGCTTTTTACTGGCATTCTATTCATTGAAGATCATTAAGATTATTGTGAAGGAAGCACTCTATATAACTGTGAAGTGCCACATGATCTTATCAATGTTGTTATTCTAGGAAAATCCATTAAAGTATTTTATAGTACTGAGTATATTGAACTGTAACAGTGCAATTAGATGCATTAGTGAATATTAAGAATCACTCATGATATGAAAATGCATTCAACACAATCTATGAACTCCAATGAACATGAAAATGAGATTAAAAAAAATATGTGCTTGACTGCTCAAAGAATAAACAGAAATTCAATTTCATCATTTTTTTAAAAATATAAAGACAGGAATTTCGGGTCACTGGAAAAGGCTTTTATTTCACCATAAAAATGCAAACTGGAATAAACACAACCTTTTATAACCCAAAGGTTACAACTATTTTAAAGTATTCCTGAGCTTCGTCTTAAGAAGCAAAAGATTATAAAATTCAACAAGTTTGCAGCCTTGAATCTGTTTGAAACATTGCAAGTAAAAATAATTTAGCAAAACAGCTTCTTAAAAAAACCACGCACACACTAATTTGTACTAGAAACAGAAGCTTTTAACTAACTTTTTACTCTCAGTTATTTTAATTTGTAAAAAGTCAATGTTTCAGAAGTAATGGAGCATCTCCAGACCACTCTGACTCGTACTCCAACTTACTGGAATCTTTAAAAAGAATAGTGCATTTGCATTTTCAATTTTAAAGGAATCTACATTTCATATATGGCTTACTATGCCATGATCATTTTGTTCCCACATCTTTCCACCACCATCTCCGTGTTTTTGAATCAGTTAAATACAAAATAAAATCAAACTAGCAAGTTTTTTTCTTTTAAATGTCCTATATGTTTTTGTGGTTGTTCATAACACTTAACATTTGGCAACTTATCTCGAGTTCAATTAAATGTGCCCTTTTTTCTGCAGTACATGTTGACTTCATTGAGTGCATAAAGAATTTTTAGTCAAGAATTTTGCATACATTTATGTAGTAGGTCTGGAATTCTTAAACTGTCAGTCTATACATTTCTCCTGATTAAAAGAAGATTGGTGACATTAAAGCTATCAGATCAAAATATTTAAAAGGAAAAAGGAAAGCTAATGAAAAACAAATTACCAACACAGTTGAAACTGAAGCACAAATAATTATGCAATCTTAAAAAAAAGAAAATAAATTTCCAATGTAATTGTGTTTCCTTTCATAAAGGAGTTCACTTTACATTCACTAAGCAGAGACTCAGTTTTCTTAAGGTGGTCAAGAAGCCAAAAACTTCAGAACCTCTTGCTGGTCCTGGTCTATCATATAAGTGGGCCTTAAAAAGGCAGAGTCCTTTACTACCTGCTCCAAGTACTTCTGTGTTTGCTCAAGGATCGTGATCTCCCTCTTCGACTGCGTTTCCTACCCACACTTCTTCTATCCCTGCTTCTATCTCTTCTACTGTATCTGTCTCTGCTGTAGGACCTCCGATACCTAGATCTATCAGGGCTTACACTTCTCCGATGAGGACTAGAATCCTTGTAAGAGTGTCTTCTATGAAGTCGTCTCTCTTTTCTTTGTCTTTCATCTTCTTTACTTGCATCCCTTCTATGCTTGCTCCTATCCCTTTTATGCCTCTCCTCAGTACTTCTGTCTCTACTGGACCGGTTTTTCCCCTTACTTGGTTCTCTATTACATTTGTCTTGTTCAGAAGATGACTCTTTTTTGGACACATTCTGGTCACAATTAGATGTACCCTTTTGTTGTTGGTTATTGGCAGGAAGACAAGAGAGAACACCTGAGCATCTTTTTTCTGTACAGCTTTCACTTGTAATACAGTTAAGTTTCTTACTTTCTTTGCATTGAGCTTCTTCACTTAAGTTGCCATTCACATTTTTGGAATTAAAATTAATCTCCTGATTTGAAAGCATTTCTCTTTGACAAATCTGAGTTGGCTGACTTATAAGGGAATGCAAGGAGGTAGAAGTTACACAGCTTGAAGACACCGACTGTATAATATCTATAACAGGTTGTAATAGGGCAGAATGAGATGCCACTGCTTCTTCCTTGCTCTGCTGTGTCTCATCTATTTTCTTGCTCAACAAAATGTTTAATAGCCGCTCCCTTAGCTCTTTCTCTTTTCTCTGGAGTCCCAGAGCTCGTTCTTTTTCCTCCTCCACCCTTCTGAGTTCAGCCTCCTGAAGTCGTCTTCTCTCCTCAAGTTGTTGAAGGCGAATTTTTTCTTCTTTCTGTTCATGCTCTAGTAATTTTACTGCCTTTGCTCTGCTTAGCAGTTCTGCAATTAATCTTATTGACTGAAGATTCCTTTGAGCCAACAATAATTTTCTCTCCTCCAATTTTATCTTCTCTTGTAACTTTTTCTGCTCTTCTGCTTGTATCTTTTCTAGTTTTTTCTGATTTCGACGGACTTCACGGTCTTTTTGTTTTTGTTCTCTCTTGCGAAGCTTCTCTTCTCGTTTTCTTTCTCTTTCCAACTCCTCTAATTCTTTCTGTTTTCTTTCCTCTTCTTTTTGCCTTTCTTCAGCTTCTTTTTCTTTCCGTTTTTGCTCTTCTCTTTGTTGTTCAAGTTCTTGAAGTTTCTGCCTTTCAAGCTGACGTTTTTTAATAGAGGCATCACTAAGATGTTTAGTTGAATCAAAAGAAACCTTTATATTGCAGGCTACTGCTTTGCCATCTTCACCTTTATACATTAGTTTCATACCACGCAAGGCATTCATAGCTTTGATGAAGCCAACATATTCTCTATACTGAACATAAGCTTCAAAGTTCAAATGTCCACCAAAACTAAAAGTATGAAAATTTCTGCCAGTCATTTCTTCTCTATAAGGATCCAACATTGGAATGTCCACATTCCGTATTTCTCCAAATGTCTCAAATACCTTAATGAGAACTTCTTCATTTGGTTTTTCTGAGCCAGATTCTTTCAGTGCAAACCACTTACAAGGTAATCCTTCCAAATGAATTGTGTCTGGTCTCTCTCCTGGCAGAGTCTCATTCATATCTTTTGCATCACGGAAAAAAGAGTCCCAGTCATGCCGAGTTGGGAAATCTATTTTAAACTCAGCAGCCCGAACTTTTAAAATATCAGAGAAACCACTAAGCTTTATTGTTTTGCCATCAAGGCATGCAAGAAAAGATTTAACCAAACTCTTATTTTCAACTTCTCCTTCAAAACGTATGAAATCCATAGTGCTTTTAGAAATTCGAAGAGTGGAAAATTGATGACTGTACCATTCCTTTCAATCTTTCCATCACTTCCCAATTAGAAATAGATTTTCCAGGTTGCTTCAATTGTGGAAGTGCCACACTAATTGTCATTTTTGTAATTGGCTTGAGGTACAATCCGTATAAACTACAAAGTTCAACTGCTTCAGATGTATCATGAACTATCGTAGCAGCCGCCATAGCCAAAAGTTAAACCTAAAAAAAAAAAAAAAATTCAAGAGCACATGCTGAATTTTTAAGTTACAACACTGACAGGCATTCCAAACTTCAGCAGCAGAATAAATGTTGGGGTTTTTTTTGTTTTTGTTTTTAAATTCCTCTGAAGAGAGAATGGCTCAACATCTGAACTTTATAATTAGCACACAAATAGGATAAGAAATAATTAACCATACAAAAAAATCAGCAGTAAATTGTAGCATAAGAAGGAGTTATGACTTAAAAATTAACACCAACTCCAAGTTACTAACAAGACAGTCAAAAACTATAAAGGACCACAAGATTTAGAGTAGGAAGAAACTTTCAAAATCAGATAAAGCAATCTACAGTCATTTCACAGATTAAATGAGGCTTGAGTTATAGAAATCTGCTTCAAAATCACAGAGAACTCCAGCTGGAAAGCCAATTGACTCTGATTCCATATAAGGGTTTTTCCCACTTTATCATGCAGCTTCTCTCATTTTTAGAGAAGGCTTTTACATCTTGACTAAGATTAGAGCTAAGATAATGGGGGCTGGGGAGAGTTGACAGATCTAAGGAATGAAATTCGATAAAAAAAACTCTTTAGACTATCTTACACCTTTAACCTAAGTCCTCCTCCACAACCACTATTCACAAGATATCAGTACCATTCAGACAAACTCATTAAAGTCCTTCTCAGCTATATCCTATCAAAAATCCAGCTTTCAAAGTTTTGCATGATGAGCTCAAAACAATACAGATAATTACAAAAAGATATAACCACACCTAAAGAGAATGACATCTAATTCCAAGGCTCAACATTTCTAGCCAAAGACTGAACTCTGCAAGAAATGATCTTTCCCCAAATAGGCTCCAAGAAATCAAAGAAGGGGGGTGAGAGGGGCGGGGAGACCGGTGAGGAGCCCCGCAGTAGGGGTGGTTAATGAGTTAGACACATTATTTCATTCCTTCTAACCAAGTAGTGGCTTCCGACAACCTGCCTCAAGTGTCTCTAAGAGTACAGTAGTAAAGACGTGAAAGAAAAGTGATGTCCCAGCACTGGGAGCTAGGAAGAGACTTTAGAGCCCCTTCACCCTGCCACCTCATCCCCATCGTACCAGAGGGGGGCAAAAAGAAAAGGAAAGGAAATTGAAACCCAAAGATTGTTTATGTACGATTTACTCAAGGTCACCGTGAGCTAGAATTCGAACCCAGAGCTCCTGATACCAGGTCCCGTGTTCTTTCCAAGATTTAAGTTTTAGTGGCCAAGTGCAAGACAGAAGCAAGGATGATGATAAGCAGAATACACCAATGAGGAGGATCTAGGGAAGGCAAGGAAACAGACGGTGCTAGGGGGAGGGAATAATAGGGCTCCAGAACACCTGACTCCTCGAGAACATCCCCCGCTTTTTTTTTTTTTTTAAGAAAGTAGGATAAAACCCATGCACATCCCGAAGCCAACCGAGGGACAAACTCCAAGTAATTGCTACCATACAGATACCCTTTCCATCGCCCCCCTAAAAAAAAAAAAAAA
>NW_025393400.1:0-5890 GCF_016433145.1 Gracilinanus agilis
ATTTATTAATATTCATTTTTAACATAGTTACATGATTCATGCTCCAACTTTCTCCTTCACCCCCGAATCTTCCCCCCATAGCTGACGCACATTTCCACTGGTTTTATCATTTGTCGTTGTTCAAAACCTATTTCCAAATTGTTGTTAGTTGCATTGGTGTGGTGGTTTCGAGTCTACATCCCCAATCATGTCCACCCCAAACCATGTTTCCAAGCATTTGTTTATCTTATATGTTTCCTCTTCTGCATTCCTTCCTCTGAATGTGGGTAGCATTCCTTTCTATACATCCCTCAGAGCTGTCCTGTGTCATTGCATTGCTGCTGGTACAGAAGTCCATTACATTCGTTTTTACCATAATATATCAGTATCTGTGTAGAATGTTCTTCTGGCTCTGCTCCTCTCACTCTGCATCAGGTCCTGGAGGTCTTTTCAGTTCTCCTGAAACTCTTCCAGTTTATTATCCCTTTGAGCACAATAGTATTCCATCACCAGCATCTGCCACAATTTGTTCAGCCATTCCCCAATTGAAGGACATACCCTCCTTTTCCAGTTTTTTGCCACCACAAAAAGCGCAGCTATAAATATTTTCGTACAAGTCGGTTTATCTATGATCTCTTTTGGGGTACAAACCCAACAATGGTATGGCTGGATCAAAGGGCAGGCATTCCTTTATAGCCCTTTGAGCATAGTTCCAAATTGCCAGCCAGAATGGTTGGATCAGTTCACAACTCCACCAACAATGCATTAATGTCCCAATTTTGCCACATCCCCTCCAGCATTCATTACTCTCCCCTTCTTTCATTTTAGCCAATCTGCTAGGTGTGAGGTGATACCTCAGAGTTGTTTTGATTTGCATTTCTCTAATTATTAGAGATTTAGAACACTTTCTCATGTGCTTATTGATACTTTTGATTTCTTTACCTGAAAATTGCCTATTCATGTCTCTTGCCAATTTATCAATTGGGGAATGGCTTGATTTTTCATACAATTGCTTTAACTCCTTGTATATTTGCGTAATTAGACCCCTGTCAGAGTTTTTCGTTATAACAAAAAATTCTGTTTCCCTTCTGATTTTGACTACATTGTTTTTGTTTGTACAAAAGCTTTTTAGTTTAATATAATCAAAACCATTTAATTTACATTTTGTAATTTTCTCTAACTCTTGATTGGTTTTAAAGTCTTTCCTTTCCCAGAGATCTGACAACTATACTATTCTGTGTTCACTTAACTTGTTTATAGTTTCCCTCTTTATATTCAAGTCATTCACCCATTCTGAATTTATCTTGGTGTAGGGTGTGAGGTGTTGATCTAAACCTAATCTCTCCCATATTGTTTTCCAAATTTCCCAGCAGTTTTTGTCAAATACTGGATTCATGTCCCAAAAGTTGGGCTCTTTGGGTTTATCATACACTGTCTTGCTGACATCATTAACCCCGAGTCTATTCCACTGATCCTCCCTTCTATCTCTTAGCCAGTACCATATTGATATAATGACTGCTGCTTTATAGTATAGTTTGATATCTGGTACTGCTAGGTCCCCTTCCTTCACATTTTTTTTTCATTATTTCCTTTGATATTCTTGATCTTTTGTTATTCCAAATGAAATTTGTTATAGTTTTTCCTAATTCAGTAAAGAAGTTTTTTGGTAATTTGATAGGTATGGCACTAAATAGGTAAATTAATTTGGGTAGGATGTTCATTTTTATTATGTTAGCTCATCCTACCCATGAACAGATAATGGCTTTCCAATTGTTAAGGTCCAGTTTTATTTGTTTGGAAAGTGTTTTGTAGTTGTTTTCGCATAATTGCTGTGTTTGTTTTGTTAGATTGATTCCCAAGTATTTTATATTGTCTAGGGTGATTTTAAATGGTGTTTCTCTTTCTACCTCTTGCTGTTCTAATGTGTTGGAAATGTATAGAAATGCTGATAATTGATGTGCATTTATTTTGTATCCTGCCACTTTGCTAAAGTTGTTGATTATTTCTATCAGCCTCTTCATTGATTCTCTAAGATTTTTTAAGTATACCATCATATCATCTGCAAAGAGTGATAGCTTAGTCTCCTCCTTGCCTATTTTGATACCTTCAATTTCTTTTTCTTCTCTAATTGCTATTGCTAGTGTTTCTAGTACTATGTCGAATAATAGAGGTGATAATGGGCATCCTTGTTGCACTCCTGATCTTATTGGGAAGGCTTCTAATTTATCTCCATTGCATATAATGCTTGTTGATGGTTTTAGGTATAAATTGTTTATTATTTTTAGGAAGGGTCCTTCTATTACTATACTTTTCAATGTTTTCAATAGGAATGGATGCTGTATTTTGTCAAAGGCTTTTTCACCATCTATTGAGATAATCATGTGATTTTTGTTTGTTAGACTGTTGATATGGTCAATTATGTGGATGGTTTTCCTAATGTTGAACAATCCTTGCATTCCTGGTATAAAACCCAGCTGATCATGGTGGATGACCTTCTTAATTACTTGCTGGAGTCTCTTTGCTAATATTCTATTTAAGATTTTTGCATCTATGTTCATTAGGGAGATTAATCTATAGTTTTCTTTCTCTATTTTTGGTCTACCTGGCTTTAGAATCAGTACCATATTTGTGTCATAAAAGGAATTTGGTAGGACTCCTTCTTTGTTTATCATATCAAATAATTTGTATAGTATTGTGATTAGTTGCTCTTTGAATGTCTGATAGAATTCACTTGTGAATCCATCAGGTCCTGGTGATTTTTTCTTAGGGAATTCTTTAATGGCTTGTTCAATTTCTATTTCTGATATGGGATTATTTAGGTATTCTATTTCTTCTGCTGTTAATCTAGGCAATTTATATTTTTGTAAATATTCATCCATATCTCCTAAATTGTTATATTTGTTGCCATATAATTGGGCAAAATAGTTCTTAAAGATTGCCTTAATTTCCCCTTCATTATAGGTGAGGTCTCCCTTTTCATCTCTAATACTGTCAATTTGGTTTTCTTCTTTCCTTTTTCTTATTAGATTGACTAGTACTTTGTCTATTTTATCTGTTTTTTTCAAAATACCAGCTTCTAGTCTTATTTATTAATTCAATAGTTCTTTTACTTTCGATTTTATTAATTTCTCCCTTATTTTTTAGTATTTCTAATTTAGTTTTCATCTGGGGGTTTTCTATTTGTTCGCTTTCTAATTTTTTGAGTTGCATGCCCAATTCATTAATCTCTGCCCTCCTTAATTTGTTAATATATGCACTCAAGGATATAAATTTCCCCCTTGGCTGCATCCCACAGAGTTTAGTAGGATGTCTCATCATTGTCATTCTCTTCAATGAAATTGTTGATTGTTTCTATGATTTCTTCTTTGACAATTTGGTTTTGGAGAATCATATTGTTTAATTTCCAATTGGTTTTTGACTTGCCTGTCCAGGTGCCCTTACTGATTATTATTTTTATAGCATTATGATCTGAGAAGGTTACATTTATTATATCTGCTCTTTTGCATTTGTTTGCCATGATTCTATGCCGTATTACATGGTCAATTCCCGTAAATGTACCATGCGCAGCTGAAAAGAAGGTGCGCTCCCCTTCGTCCCCACTCACCTTTCTCCACATATCAACCAAATCCAATTTTTCTTGGACTTCATTCACCTCTCCCACCTCTTTCCTATTCATTTCCTGGTTTGATTTATCTAGATCTGAAAGAGGAACACTTAGATCTCCCACCATTATGGCTACACTATCTATTTCCCTCTTGACCTCCGCCAGCTTCTCCTTTATGAACTTGGATGCCATACCACCCGGTGCATACATATTGAGCAGTGTCACTTCCCCACTGTCTACACTGCCCTTAATCAGGATGCAATGACCTTCCCTGTCTCTTCCAATTACATCCATTTCCACTTTGGCTCCGTCAGAGATCATGACAGCCACTCCCGCCTTCCCTCTCCCATTCGATGCCCAAAAGATTTTGCTCATACCCTTAACCTTGAACTTGTGTACGTCCACCCACCTCATATGTGTTTCTTGTAGACAATTTATGGTAGGGTTTTGGTTTCTAATCCACTCTCCTATTTGCTTCTGTTTTATGAGCGAGTTCATCCCATTCACATTCAGAGTTATAATTATCAGTTGTGCATTTGCTGACATTTTCGTATCCTCCCCTATTCCTACCCCTTCTTCTTAGACTATTTCCTTTTAAACCCAGTGATTTGCTTTAAGCAGCTATCCCTTATCACCTCCCTTGATTAACTTCCCTTTCTACCCCCTCCCTTATTATTCCCCTCTTTTTTAAAGATCTAATAAATTCCCTTCCCCTTCTTCTCCCCTCCCTTTTTTGACCTCCCCTCTCCCCTGCTCCCCTTGGTTTATCCCTTCTGACTTTCTCAGTAGGGTTAGATAGAATTTTATATCCCAATGGATAATATTGCTCCTCTTCCCTCTCCTGATTGATTACACTGAAAATAAGGTTTAAATATTACCTCTTAATGCTCTCTTCCTCTCCTTCTTATAATAGTATTTGTTCCCTCCCCTTCCCATGCCCTTTTTGTGTGTAATAAAATATCCTATTTTTCTCATTCTCTCTAGTTTCTCTTGGTGTCCCCTGCTATTCACCCCCCTCTTTCCCACCCTCATATCATCTTAGACCATTTCGTATTCCACCCTCTCCCTATGAATTATTCTTCTTATTACTATAATATTGAATACTATAATAGTGAATAGAGTTCACTACCAAGAATTATACATAGCATTTCTCCACATAGGAATACAGATAATTAGATCTTACTGAGGCCCTTAAAAAGGCAAATTTAAAAATTATGAGTTTTCTTTCTTTCCTCTCTGTTTCTTATTTAATTTTTCATGTTTCTCTTAATTTTTGTGGTTGGGTATAAAACTTTCCATTTAGTCCTTTTGGTCTTTTCTGTGCAAATACTTGGAAATCTTCAATTTTATTGAATGCCCATACTTTCCCCTGGAAGTATATAGTCAGTTTCAATGGGTAGTTGATCCGTGGTTAAAGCCCAGCTCTCTTGCCTTTCTGAATATCATATCCCAAGCCTTGCGGTCTTTTAGCGTGGAGGCTGCCCGATCCTGTGTGATCCCGATTGGTGCTCCTTGATATCTGAATTGTCTCTTTCTGGCTTCTTATGAGATTTTTTTATTTGAAAGCTCGTGAATTTGGCTATTATATTTCTAGGCGTTGCCCTTTCTGGATCTAGTGTAGAGGGTGATCTAGGATCCTTTCAATGTCTATATTGCCCTTTTGTTGTAGAACTTCAGGACAATTTTGCTGAATAATTTCTTTTAGTATGGAGTCCAAGTTTCTATTAATTTCTGGTTTTTCTGGAAGACCAATGATTCTCAAATTGTCTCTGCTAGACCGGTTTTCTTGATCTGTCACTTTCTCATTGAGATATTTCATGTTTCCTTCTATTTTTTCTGTCCTTTGACTTTGTTTTATTTGTTCTTGTTGTCTTGAGAGATCATTGGCTTCTAATTGCTCAATTCTAGCCTTTAGGGATTGGTTTTCCGCTATAATCTTTTGGGTTTCGCTATGATCTTTTGGTTTTCCTCTTCAAACTGTTCATTTCTGGTGTTCAATTTGCTTATCAGTTCATTTGATTTCTTAGCCTCACTTTCCAATTGCAAAATTCTGCCTTTTAAACTGTTATTTTCTTGCCTAATTTCCTTTTGAGCTATTTCCCATTTCTCTAGCCAAATCTTTTCCAACATTTTTGTTATCTCATATTTGAACTCTTCAAGAGCTTGTGACCAGTTTTCATTATTTTGGGAAGGTTTGGATATGATTACTTGTTTGTTCACCTCTGCTGTTTGCTCTGTTCTCTGAATTTTCTCTGTGTAAAAGTTGTCGAGTGTTACAGATTTCTTCTTGATGATCTTTCTCTTCTG
>NW_025393401.1:0-1612 GCF_016433145.1 Gracilinanus agilis
AGCTTTAGTGCCTTGACACTAACTAGAGCATCAAGGTACTTTTTTATATGGATCTCTTCTACCTGTCCTTGCTCCTGAGTGTATATATATGTATATGTATATGTCTATATATATATATATATCTGCTGTGAGTTGATGAACTTCCAGTGGATCTACCTTCCCATCACTTTCTGAAGTATGAAAAGCAGAGCATACAAAGATGTCAGAAAGAGTGGGGAAAGTTGTGATCAGAGGAACTTCAGTCCTGAAATGGTTAAGATGGACACACTGGAGCCTGATTTAGGATTTTGTCAAACTCAGCAGAAAAACAAGGATTGATAAGGAGATGACTGTTTAAGAGCAGGATTATAGGTATTGGGTAGAGAATAATTACGAGCAAAATCTGCTAATTTCAAAAAAGAGACTAAAGGGCATGGGAAGATAAAAAAAGAAAAAAAACCATGACTCTTATAGGGTACCTGTGCATTGGAGATTAGCTAGAAAAATTGTGACAAATGAATTTAATATTATTTCATTGTAAGAAATGACATGAGATAATTTTAGGGAATTCTGACTAGTGTGAACCAATGCAGAATAAAAGCAGGAGAACAAACTCTTCAAGAACAACAATTTAAAGAAAAATGACTAAAAGATTAAGAATTTTGACCAATCAATGCAACATATCTCCAGTACACTTCTGATGAAATGCTATATACTTTCTGGCAGAGAAATGATGGACACAAAGCTTAGAGTCATGCATTTCAGAGTATATCCAAGAAGAAACTGAAGCAGTGTGTGTGTGTGTGTGTGTGTGTGTGTGTGTGTGTGTGTGTGAGGAATGGGTATCTTTCTTTACCTCATAAGAGTTTACAATCCCCTATTAAATTTTTAGTATAACTTCTTTGCTTATTTTAATTTTTTTGAATGTTTGTCTTTCTTTTTTACATCAAATTACAAAAATTACCCAGCCTATGCTCCTCAGTAAAAGTCCTTTTAAAACAAAAAGTTAAAAAGACAAAGAGGTCAGTGTTTTGGTTTTCTTTTTTCTAAATGAAGATAGCTCTATCCATAAGTTCTATAATATGACTGTTTACTTTTATTTTAAAATTGTTTATATCTTTTCTTTTAATATAAATTTACACATCTATCTCAACATGTTTTAGATGAGAATAACAGAAACTAAAATACAAAAATTAGGAGGATTACATTTGAATTAAACCAAGCCATAAATCAGCATAACATAAAGCAACTAGGATGACTCAGTTTCTCAAATTCTCTCCCTGGTCAAGCTTGGATATTTCCATAATGAAGTATTCAGTTTGGTCATAAAGTTTGTATTTTCATTTACATCGTTGTGATCCTATATGAACTGGTTCCCATTGGTTCTTAGAGAAGTCAATGGAGAGGTACATGGCAGGGAAGAACAAATGGAAACAAGGAATTATTAAGAAGGGGCAGAATAAAGAATATCATCCAAAATGTAAACTTCAGACATGGCAAGTAGCAAGAGAATGAGACAAGTGTTGGATGGTCCATATTCTTCAATGTACCCTGGTGATGTCAAAAAAAGGGAGGAAGGGCTGCATCAGTTTGGGTGGAGCTTTTGCAGTGAGCTTTGAGAAGGGCATGACAA
>NW_025393402.1:0-3976 GCF_016433145.1 Gracilinanus agilis
TTTTCTACCAAATTGCTTTTCAATATTTCCAGCATTATTTTAATCAAATATGATCTTTCCTAAGCAATTTATTAAACAGTGACCTTTAATTGATTTTTTTCCAAAGCCACAGCCTCTTCCTCTCATGCTGGATCACATGGGGCTCAAAGAACTCCAAGAAGCTGATGAGAGAGCTGCATTCTGGGAGACAACCCCATAAACAAAAAAATATATACATACAACTATATATGTCTATGTGTTTGTGTATATGTAAGTATATATGTATATATGTCAGGAGTAAAAATCACCAAAAAGAATAGTCTATTTTTAACAAGTGTAGGCAATGACTCAAAAAAAGTGTAGATTTTTCTAAAAGGAACATTACTAAAATGAATTGAATATGATTACTGAACTCATGAGATAGCATGATATTTTAGACTAAAATAAATAGACTGAAAAACTGGATTTTCAGATATTGAGAACAAGTATGCACAAAACATCAAGAAGAGAGAATTTAAGAATCTCTGGACTTCCTAAAAACTATAAACAACCCCTGCCTCTATATACTATGTTTTGAGAAGTCATGAAAATTATCTAAGACTATGAAAAGAAGGTCTACAGAAGGCAAAGTAAATATCAAAAGAATATACTTCTTTCTTCTTCTGAAAGGGACCCCTAAGAAGAAAAGTAAGGGTAACTTAGTATTCTCAAATCTAGATCCTTTCCTTTGAAGAAAAAAAGTATCACAAGCATTTGAAAGAAGGTCTTCAAATACCAAGGAATCATTCAGGATCATCACAAAGACAAAGGGGCTCCTACTCCAAATGGGTATTGATATCCAAATAGAATATTGAAAAAATCTGTAACCTCATACATTAAAATAATATGTTGTCAAACTGAGTATATGCATATAAAGGAAAAAAAAGAGTGGGAAGATTCTAATGAAATAGGGGGCTTGTAAACATTTCTCATATATTAAAAACAGCAAAAAAAAAAACAAAAACAACAGTAGTTGAGAAGTAATACAAGAATAGAGTAACTCAGAAAGGCAAATTTATTTGAATAATTGGGAGATTTTCTTTGGTAATGGAGTGCTCACATCCCATGCTACATAGGCTAGAACAAATGATTTGCTGTGACCTTTTCTTGGTGTTGCTTCTCAGAAATTAAACTGTAGTTCTGTGTTTGTGTGAAATAAATAGAGCTGATATTGATTAACTAGGAAACTATTTCTCATGTCAACTTTTAACATATATAAGTAGACAGAAGTGATATCAGTCGTCGCTTCATTCACTTCTCTTTTAATCACAGTAGGAAGGGGGCTAGCACTATGTGAATATGAGTAAAAGATCCAGAGGGCACCATCACCAAGACTGTGTGTGAAACAGCATAAGATGGAAGAGGCTTTGAAAGGTGTTGGGGAAGGTGAGGGAGGGTTGTGAATGACAGAAGATATTGTAGGGAATCTTAGAGGTGAAAGGGAGTTTTTGCCTGGGGCTGACATTGTCCGAGCTGCATGTTAGGAACATCAAATTGATAACTGAGTGGAAGATGGACTGGAGTGGGGGGAGCCTGGTGGCAGGCAGACCCACCAGCAGCGATTGCAATGGTCCATGTGTGAAGTCAGAAGGGTCTGTCCCAGGGGAGTAGCTGTGTGAGTAGACAGAAGGGTACTCATAAGAGAGAAGTTGAGAAGCTGGAAAAGACAAAACTTGGTGCCATACTGGATATATGGGGGGAGGTCAAGTGATGAGTGGAATCATCAAATAGAATGAGGTCAAGTGGCTTCCTCCTTTTCCAGTCTTCTCACACTTCATTTCCCTTCTCTTGTTCTATGAGTCAGCTACACTGGCTGATTTTTTCAGTCCTTACACACAATAAGTTATTAATTCCATGCCTTTGTAGTGGCTGCCACCATGCCTAGAATGTTATGGCCTCTTAATTTGCTTAGTTTCCTTTAAAATGTGACTCCAAATTTATTTGCTGTGGGACTTTCCTAGTCCTCACAGCTGCTGAAGATTTCCTACCTAAGATTGTCGCCTCCTAATTTTTAGCATAAAAGCTAGAGCTTTAGTGGTTATTTTGTAATAATTTGTTAATTTGGTTCTGACACTTTCCCACAACTAAATCCCAACATTCCCCAGTAGAGGAGTTGGTACTTAACTAGAATGAGGTAAAAAGAAGAAAGACTATCATTAGTAACACAACTTCCATTCTTCATGCCTGGTAACTGCACGTTATTACCACCAAAGAAAGTATTAGATCAGATTAGTGGGGTAATATGGTCTCCACACCTTTTTTTTTTTTTTTGGTAGCAAGCAGTTCCAAAGGATTTGAATTGAATTGAAGTTTGATGTTTCCCATGATTTTATTGTTTTGCATCTGTGTTACTAGCACATTCTTCAGCATGGGATCCCCCTCTGCAGGAAGCCATCAAAGCCATGACATTTAGCACAGCTCGTCACCAGCTCTGACAAATCATCAAAGCAGGTTGTCAGGAGGATGGAAATTCCCATCTCAGTCTTCCCTATGTGACTCTTTTCACAGTGGCATTCAATTGCATTGAAAATATTGCAATCAGTATCCTTATTCAGCCCCAGGGAGACACAGAAAAACAATACAGGTTCATGGCAAGAACAACCACAGTCACAGACTACCCCTATCCCAAAATAAACCCCTAAACAAACCCCCATAATACAGAAACTTCCCCTAGAATCATCCCCACAAAAACCCAGCAGTTAGTGAGTTAATGAAAGTTTCTAAATTCCCCAGCAAGAATGTACCTGGCCTGATTTTGTTCCCAAACTCCCACAGATCA
Organism: Gracilinanus agilis; assembly: GCF_016433145.1. Taxonomy (NCBI): domain Eukaryota; kingdom Metazoa; phylum Chordata; class Mammalia; order Didelphimorphia; family Didelphidae; genus Gracilinanus; species Gracilinanus agilis. The sequence continues at coordinate 2,798 of NW_025393402.1, forward strand.
AGGAAACAGTGAAACACAAGGAAAACAGGGGAATGACAAATTAGCACAGAATCACCCTCCAAGAACTGCCTTCTTATTGACCCTGTAGCAGAAAGAACAGCAAACTTACCTTTTAAAAATAGTGAAAAAATGAAAGAATATAATGGGAACAAAATTTGGACCAGACTGATATTATTGTATCTTATTTGATGTAATCAACTACTATAACTATCTTCTTGATTAATGATAGGTATGAATAGCATAAAGTAAGAATATGCACGGTTTAATTAGTTAAACTATAATCAACCATTATGCTTAGCTAAGAAATGATGTTCTTGTACCTTACGGATGGCTGAAAAGAGTAAAGTTCCAACTAAGCCATACTGTAATGAATAATTCTTGACCAAGCTTGCTTCTTTGTTTAATCATAGTAGGATAACGAGTAAATGCCAATCATATGATATTTCAAAAGTTAATATGTGATTTTGAATGTATGGGAAAATCAAAACCTGTATGAAACCATAAAACAAAAAAGGTATAAAAATAAAAATTAGCAGATGGCAACAGAGAACAGCCTCTGCAATTCCACTTGCATTCTGGCTCATTGTCATTTCATTTTCACCATGCCATCCCATCTCCAGAGACCCTTCCCCAACACCCTCTTATGAAGAGCAGGCTCTTCGGACCCCTCTAACTCTGTATGGATCTTCTGTGTTTCTCTGGATATAGAAAGGTCCACTGAGTTTGCACAAGCCCAGTAAATATCCCTAATAGTCATCATGGCTTCCTAGAAATGGGAACTTGGGAAGGTGTACAAGAGATAAATAGGGGTGAGGGAGAGATGAAGAAAGGAGAGAATTTCTTCATGAAAGATGCCCAAACTCTCAGTCGAAGGACATGGTAGCATAGACTATAAACTCTATGGGTTTCTCCTCTGGCTGTGTTTGCTTCCTTTTCAGGGTTCTTATGTTCAGTTGAGCACAAGTCACTCCTTGGGGATCTTCAGGCTTGGCGACCTGAAGGGGAAATACAAGGGTGAGAGAACAGTGAGGGACACTGGGACAGGCATTCTTCATCTTTTTATGTGTTGTGAATGCTTGGCAGGCCATCTGGTGAGACCAAGGATGTCTCTGTTTCATATCTTTTATTACATGAAATGAACTTCCTAGGACAGTGATGGACAAACTTTTTAAAGATGGG
>NW_025393403.1:0-5440 GCF_016433145.1 Gracilinanus agilis
ACACTTCCTAGTTGTGTGACTATGGGCAAGTCACTTGACTACCATTGCCTACCCTTACCAGTCTTTTGCCTGGAGCCAATACACAGTATTGACTCCTAGACAGAAGCTAAGGGTTTAAAAAATTTTAAAAAAACCTTACCTTCCATTGTAGAATCAATACGTATTGATTCTAAGACAGAAGAGCAGTAAGGTCTAGGCAATGGGGGTCAAGTAACTTGCTGAGGGTCACACAGCTGAGAAGTGTCTGAGAACAGATTTGGACCTAGGACCTCCCATCTCTAGACCTGGTTCTCAATCCACTGAGCCACCCAGCTGCCCCCCTCATCATTTATTTTTGTTACACATCTTGATGTAAGAAATAGCATGGTGTGGCTGTTCTCAAACAAGATAATGATCAACAAAGGAAGGAATGTGGAGGAAATGAAGGGGCAGCTGAAATAGGTTAAACCCAGCTAGGATCATCAATGAGATATGAAGGTGAACCCAATGCTTACTTCACATGCTTAATAGGTATTGTAAGTTAAGTTAATGAATATTATCTTTCCCACCTCTGGGCAGGACCTGCAGTCATTTTCTGCACATGCAATACATGCAATATGTATATATATTGCATGTGTATATATACATACATACATATATATGTATATGTATATATAATGTGAGGGGGATTCAGTCTAAGTGGTTCTTAGGTGGAATTCTTCTGTGAAGACTGTGCATTTTCTAGTACTTAATCAATGAGGAATGGAGAGGAGTCAACCTTGTGTTAGGATTAAGAATAAAAGATTTATTGCAATAAGCTGGTGCACATGTCACTTCTTGTAGTGCATGCCCATTCTTGCAAGAATGAAATAAAGTCTTCATATACTCATCCAAGGAGAGTTTCAAATTTTATTGAGAACAGTTTTAGGGGTTCATCTGGGATGGAAGACCTACTGGAACTGTAAGGCTCTAAGGACAGATGGAAGACTCCTAGACTGGTTTCAGCAGTCCCTGTCCATGGTAGCCCTGTTTGGTCCTGACTCTTTTATCAGCCCAGAAAGTTTGGCATACTTGGTGAGTGCAGGCAACATAGCTCTAGGAAAGAGTGAAAGTGAGTTGAAATTGATCTGGAAACTCTTCCTGCAGACCCAAGGTAGGAAGGAATGACTATCTAGAACTGTCTCAGATGATCTGGATTTCTGCTGCACTTTGGAAGAAAGAATTCCTACCAGGAAGTTCAAGTGAGAAAATCATCCCACAGGGAACAAGATATGGACAGAAAAGGGTAATGCTATATCCAGGGAAAAGAAGGAGAGAGGAAGAGAACCTTCCCTGGGGAAACATTCCTTATGACAGTATTTTGGGAAGGATGAGAAGCTGGTAAGTATACCAGGGATAACAGTGAAAAGAAAGTGATAAAGCCTTCCTGCTTTGCATGGAGTAGAGTGGCCATCCATCCCATAGTCTTTTCATCTCATTAGGGGTTAGACAGAGATTGGGTATGTCAAACTTTAAATATATTGGCAAATGCCAGGAACTCAGTTTTACAAGAAGAATCTGCTATGCTAGATGTAGGCTCCCATGACTGGGTTATTTCCCCTTTCAAACAACAGGAAAAAAAGCAGAGAAGCTAGGCTACTGCAGCTGCATCTTCCCTCCCCCACTAGCCCTGCAGGCAGGACCTGGACCAAAAGCAATTTTTTCAGGAACCCAAGCAAAAATTTCCAAACACTGGATCCTTGGTGGGATAATAACAATAAGAGGTATAGGAACACTGTTTCTCTGAGGAGACAGTGTTGGGGGGAGCGGTTATAACCTTTGGACAACAGGGCCTATGTGACTAGATATCCTCCCATTACTCAGAGTAATACTGGTGCCATTATAGGTCAAAAAATACCTTGAGCAGGCAGCACGAAGCCATTCCTGTGCACCCCAAGGAGCTTTTATGGATGCAAGCTCACATATCTCTCCATGCATAAATTGGAAGCCACAGAAATGGCTGAACTAGTTATTGCCACCTTCACTGAAGCTTTATTCTCAAAGGGAGGATGGAATTGGATCCAAAACTATGTACCCTATGAGAACAGAGAATCTGGCCACAGAATTTTCCATCTCCTAATTTCTGTCAACCTAAAAACATAACTACAAAAGAACACAATCAACAGATCAGCAAAAAAATAAATCAACCTCGGGTTTGTGCTGATCACCACTTCCTGAGGTATAAATGTTCACACCAAAAAGTAAACAATCCTCAGAACTGGCTGCAGCAAACTCTCCCAATATCTCCCCCATCCCAGTGCTTCTGAACCTTCAGAAACTGAGCCATCTTGATGACTCCAGACCACATGAAGCCATGCAGACACCAGAGTAGGAAGACATTTATGTCTCAGTTCTTCATTGGAGTCTAAGACTGTGGCAAACAGTGCTGAACCACAGGACACAATAATAATCAGCCTCATCCTCAGGCTGTGTCCCAGTGATGGTAAGAGCAGCTTTGTTCCCCAGAATAGAGCCTGAGAACCGGGCAGGGATCCCAGGGTACCTGGTAGTAGTACCACCTACCAGTCCCCAGGGAACATGCCCTGATTTCTGCTGGACCCAGACAGTATAGTGACCAGTGGTGACAGGTCCAGTGCTGGAGCCACAGGTCATTGTGACGGATCCTCCTGGAGACACAGAGAGTGATGACTCCTGGCTAAGAACCACAGCCTGAGAACTGTCTCCTGAAATGAAAAGGGGACATCTATCAGGTGCACAGCTCTGAAAGAAGCCTCTTTATGTCCCAACCAAAAACCCAGCTAACTTTGTCTCAACCTGTGCAAAGAGTGAGGAGCAGGAGAACAGGAGCCCAGGTCATGGTAGAGATGTGCTTGGCAGCTCTTCCAAAGGCCACATGACTGGGGGAAACACCCACAGGCTCTCTTATCCTCCTGCCCCTGAGATCCACAGGCATGCAAATATTGCCCACCCCAGATCTTTTTTATACACATGGATGGATTTTGGGCTTCCACCAGAGCAGGGGTTGAAGAAGCTCTGATACATGAACTCATTGCTCAATTTGGAAAGACCTCAGCTTGTCCAACAGTGACCTCTACTGTAAAGGCCACAAATGCTGATTCTTCAGAAAAGTCAGTTCCTGGAAATCTAACCTTCCAATTTAACGCATTTACTAATTGCCCACATTGTACAAATATGTTGTATATACTATAAAGATGCATATATATATATGTATATATATATGGTGTATTACCTGGTTCTAATATAATATGTGATATGATATAATGTAATACAAAGTAATATAATATTAGTATAATATTTATTTTAAAATATTAGATATATTATGTGTAAATGAATCATCTTTATATATTGTGCATATATTTTCGATGCCATCTTTTTATTTTTGCTCTGGAGAGGGAAGTTAAAATTTTAGGGTGTCCAAACTAAAGACTCTCAACACCTGAAGGTATTAAGGGGATCTCTAACAACATTCTCTTCATGTATACTTGTCAAATATGTATTCCCCAGACCTATCTTCAGGCAATCCCAATCTCTTCAAGTTAGTGATGTAATCTGCAAGCAGTTTGTTGATCATCATTTGTTCATCAAGTAGTTCAGACTCAAAGAAGCCACAGAGATATGGATCTTCATGATCCTTTGCCTTATTGTACAAAGTCAGTAATTGTTGAATTAGATTCAATTATTTTATATTTATAAAATATTGGATAAAATAATATAGGCCAAAAAGAAAAGCAATAGCCTAGAAAAATCCATCAGTCTAGGGTTTTTAGGACTGAGAAGAAGGCAATTTCCCAAAGGAAGGGGGGAAAGCTGGTATCACTCCTCTTAGAAGACATTGGTGGAGAATCTTGAAACCTTTTGGTCTCAGGTTTTGAAAACCAAGGAGCTTTGAGACAAGCTCAGGACTAAAGAAGTTGAAAGAATTTTCAGTGGATTTCATTGGTATGGTTTATGGGTTTCCCCTAGACTGTTCATAATTGGGATTAAGAAGGGAGAAAAGAGATCAGTGAAGATGACAAAATACTGTGTATTCATGGAGTAAGAACAACAGAAACTTCAAATGTCACTAGAATTCAGGAACCTCAGTCCCTTTGATGTATTGAATGATGTAATTTCAGCAGAACTCTTCTTCTGAGGATTATTCTTCAAGATACCAGAGTGAACTAAGAACCTGTAGTGTATAGGAAACCTCTTGAGTGTCTTGAAAGTGTTGCTTCTGTAATCAAGAAAGAAGGATCCAATTTATATTGACAGCCTTGTTTTATGAAACCCCAATTTTACCTTTGTCCCATGGAAACTTAGCTACAGGAAACTCCCAGACTGACCTTCCTCCCAGCCTAAATAAACAGCCATCAAGTACCCATTGAGCACCCTGGATAGGAGTGGGAGAGAGAGTAACATTCCTTTTTTGTTTTCTTAGTTTCTTTTAGTGCTCCCAGGTATTCCAGCCTGAGGCTACAACCTCTATGCCAAGCCTCTAATTAACTGCCTTTGTCCTTCCCTTCATATATTTCCTAAAGTATAAAGATAACTCCAAATTCTTTAGTTCAATGGAAATTCCTGTTCTTGATATTTTTCCTGGAGAGCATTCTCAGAACCTTGTAGTATTTGTGTGTGAATGACTCTGTGTGGTGGCCATAATAGCATTGCCTCCCATATACTGATTAAAGGTTCTTTTATAACTGCCTTGAAAGTCCTAGGCTTATTTTTTTTCAGGTTGACAGCATGGTAGTCATAATTTGGGAAAGAAGTGGCCCCTCATATATTTCAGGCTGACAGGTCCTGATCTGGAGGCTTGGCCCTTTCAGGAGGTAGGCTTTTCTGTCTACCACAGAGGCGTTAACAAAGGTCCAACTTCCCCTAGACATGGAGTTCCTATGAAAATGAAATACAAAATAAGGGATATATGTCTCCAAATTGTCTAACTGTATTCTAAAAATAAAGGAAAATATATTCCCCTCCATCCCTCATTGGAACTTTATAATACTAGAAAATATGAAGTGAATCTCTTTTGAACTCCCATAACAAAGTACCACCTAATAGCCAACGCTCTTTCTTTAACTCTCCCTTTGATTTTTCAGGTCCCAGAGAAAATCCTACCCTCCACAGAAAGGTTTTTGGTCTTTTTCATCCTAGTGTCTAGGCTCTATTGATTTTTTCCAAAATATTTTGTCAATATCTCATTTGTATAGGTTTCAGTTTCCCCCATTAGATTGTGAGTACCAGAAGAATAGAGATTACCTTTTGGGCTTCTGTTCACTAAAACGGTCTCTATTCTTTTAAGCAATATCATCCCATATATTCCTAACTTTGAATCCCGGGGATTTAGCAAATAGTAGGCTACTGAGAAATCCTCATTGACTGTCTAGAGCTCGGACTCCCAGGAGACAACTCCCCAATGTTCAAGGTCCGATTGTTGTGGAAGAGCTTGAGATAAATGTGG
>NW_025393404.1:0-3077 GCF_016433145.1 Gracilinanus agilis
ATATATATATATATATTAGGATTTTATTTAAAGCCATGTTGATAATTAAAGACATGTGCTTGATAAGACCTAATTCTAAAGTGTCGCCATACCTCTGTCCACCAAACTGCTTCCTCAGGAAAGAAAAAGTACCAATTCTGTCCTGAGTCCTCATACCTTTGTTTACTCAATCACACTTTCTGCCCTCCTGTATTACACAAGAAGAATCATGGGAAATGTAGTTTGTAAGAGATCTAAATGTCCATAGAAAGTTTAGACCAGGGACCTCAAAATTTCCAATATCACATTCCCCCCTGAAGAGCATGAGGGAGACTGGTATCCCTGAAAATTCTTATAAACATAACTAATTTATAAATTACAGAAATTTTGGGGATAAAAAAAGAGGACAAAAATAATGATCAAATGATTGCTAGCCACATTTACAAAAAGGCAATTAGGGGGCAGTCCCCTTTGGCATAAGTGTGTACATTCAAAATAAATGCAATCACCTCCCCATAGTTCAATCAACGGAACCCCAAATTTCATTTTGGATCCTCATGATGAAGTATAGGTTCTTCAGGCATCTTCATGGTGCCTTCTCCAAACAGGTTCATTGTCTGTATTCTGGGGAGATGGCAAATTTCTTATCCTGAAATTACTCTTAAAAGAATTTAAACTTTACATTATAGATTATAAAGCATACATTCCCTTCTGAGGAGAATTATACATTCCCTCCTGAAAATTACTCTTAACAGAGTTTAAATTTTACATTATAGATTATAATACAGACATTCTGAGTATAAAACATACACCCCCACCAAGGAGAATTAATAAGACATTCTCCCCTAAAGAGGGTACTCCAGGTCAGTTAAGGATACATGGCTGAGTTATGGGGTTGTATGAAAACAACTGGCAAAAGAAATTAAAATAAAATAAAATCCAAATAAAAGAGAAAAATTAACTTGTGAACGAAGTGTAAAATGTCAAAGTCTTATGTGCAAAAAATGTAAGGAAAAATAAACTTATAACAGGTTCTTGAATCAAGGCCCAATTAAAGTGATTTAAGCAGTTTGCATTTATCCATTCAGGAGCCATGACTACAGAAAGTTGCCATTCTATGTATAAGAGAAATAACAGGAGCAAATTTGTGTGCAAGGGAAGGGTGAGCCAGGATGATAGCCAACCTTAGGTGCTTGGCTAGGGATGAAGGCTCAGGGAAGTCTGGCCTCTAACACATGTCAGAAAAGCTACAACCTCGAACCCCAAACACTAGTTTCAAGCTCTTCAGTATTAGCAAAGAAGTTCTTCAATCCCACCTGGATTGGTATGGTCTACTTGACCTTGTGCTTCTTGGCACTTGTGCAGTTTCTCATAAATCCCATTGGTATTGGTCTGTCTCCATGACCTTATGCCTTCTTAGCACTGTTTAGTGACTCATGTGTTCCCTTCTGGAATCAGACAGAAACATTAATCACAGTCCCATAATATTTACCAATAATTGGCAGCTTACCATAGTCTAAGGCTTTCGGTATGCATTATTATTTTAGGAAATATAAAATTATATTAAACTTATATTACTGTAAAATCAAAAGGGATTATATTGATTATATGTACTTTAAATACAAAAATGAGAAAACTGAAAGTCAATTTTTCTATTAAAAAATTAGAAGGAAAAGAAATGAGAAAATTAAAAATTCAGGGAAAAGTACAATGTTTTCAAGTATAAAAATGAGAGAGAAAGAAACACATTGTATTTGCACATACAAGGAAAAAAATATGAAAACAACTGGCAAAAGAAATTAAAATAAAATAAAATCCAAATAAAAGAGAAAAATTAACTTGTGAATGAAGTGTAAAATGTCAAAGTCTTATGTGCAAAAAATGTAAGGAAAAATAAACTTATAACATTTGTGGTCACATCCCAGCTCTTCCACTTGCCAGTTGAGTGATTTGGAGTAATTTACTTAACCTCACTAAACCACAGTTTCCTTACCTTTAAAATAAAGAGTTTGAGTTAAATGATAATCTTTTCTTGCTCTCTCTCTCTCTATATATATAGCTATAGTGGTAAGCTTGCCATTAATGGAAATGTAGAGTTATTTTGTGTAATTTTTAGATACCGTTTGGCTTAAAAACCCTTGAAAACTCTTAGATAACATCAAAAAGCTGTGAATAGCAGGTAGTTGGTGAATTGGGCACAATGCTACTTTTGGAGTTAGGAAAACCCAAGTTTGCATCCTCTTTAAACACTTATGAGTTGTAAAAATCTGGGGAAGTCATTTAATTTCTCTCAGCCTCAGCTTCCTCATCTGTAAAATGAGGATGATCATGGCATCTAGTTCATGGAGTTCTTATGAATATAAAAGGAAATAACACATGTAAAGCACTCTGTAAATATTAAAGCACCATATACATTTTTTAACTTTTACCTTCTGTATTAATATCAATTCAAAGACAGAAGAGAAGCAAGGGCTAGACAATTGAGGATAAGTGTCTTGTCCAGGGTCACACAGCTAGGAAGTGTCTGAGATTAGATTTAATCCAGGATCTCCTGTCTCTACTCCTGGTATTCCATCCATTATGCTATCTAGCTACCTCATGAATTACAGTTATTTGGAGTTCTTCCAAAGCCTAAGTCCCATATTCATTGGAGTGTCTGAGTTTTTGCTTGGTGTTCTTTGGTCCACCTCTGTTCCATCTGTTCTTTGTTTATTACCTGAATAGAAGTTGTCCATTGTAATTTCTTTTTTTCTTTTTCTGTTGTTTACTCATATTTTTTCTTCTTTCCTCCTCCTTATTGGCAGCATTCTTTCTCCTCTGTTTATTTGCTGAATCTGTAAATTTGGGCTTCTCTTCCCTGAAGGGGCTTCTTCTCTGCTGTGCTGATTAACTAGATTAGACTGATGGAGCTGACCAGTTATATTAATGTGCCCTCAGGCCAGATCTTCCCCAGCTGCCAGCAGAGGCTGAAGGTGAAAATGAAGGTGTGGAGACTGAAGGTGGTTAACTTAGGTCCTCCTCTCTACTCCTTTCTGCCAGTTGCCTCCCTGCTATCTCCTTGGTCAGAGCCCTGAGCTTTCTGTGGTGGTACCAAGGTG
>NW_025393405.1:0-5090 GCF_016433145.1 Gracilinanus agilis
AGATACATAATCTGTGTATAAAAGGAAGAAGCCTTCTTTGATCATAGCTTGCATAATCAGACTATTACTATGTAGAAACATCCCAGATAAATTGAGCAGCAATCTTTCCACAACATCACAATGTATTAATTTTATATTGGTCATAGCATGTCATACATCATATCATATCATCATGTTACTAAAATAAAAATTGATTATAATTTTATTTTATAAAATTAGGAGTGAATTGTGGAAACTTTTAACTCATGTGTTACATATAAAATGAGACTATAATACTATGAATGAATTTTAAAATATTTTAAATATTCAGTGTTCAGATGTATGATAAATAGATCCTGAGGAAGGATAGTGTATATGAGAACACATGAAAGAGACATTATGGTATGGTAACTAACAAAATGTACTTGAAATCGAGAAGAATTGGCTTCCACAATCATTTGCAACATACTTCTGGGTCATGCTGTGTTAGTTCTGTAAAATCTTGATAGTTTAAGCCACTTTCTACAAATATAAATTGCAAAAAGATAGCTAATAGGTTTAGATGAAATTTTCTTCTAAGTAGAGCCTTAAACTATTAGAGTTTAAAGTCAACTGTCAATTCTATTTTCTATGTCCTTCTGAAATTAATGAAGCGTATGACCTCTGGAAATATAGCATGGATATCCACACTCTGTATTGCCTCACTTCTCTGTTCTCTGATCAGGGATAGAATATTTTGCCACAAAGTTATGTATGTGATCTAGGTTCTTGAATTTGATATTTTCAACACCTATCACTTGTAGACACACTTAAGGAAATTTTAAAACGACTTTCATTTAATTTGTTCTTATGAACAGATCTATTTGCGTAACAGAAAGCTCAAAAGTCCTTGGGGCCTCACATGTTAATACTGATCCTTAATTAGTTTTTTTTTATTTTTCTTTTTGAAAAAAATACAGCATTTGTGAAACTGGTCAGACATAGGACATTTAAAGTGGTGATATTTCTAGAACACTTTCATGCACTTTCAATTCAAATAAATTCATATGTAGCACATAAATCTCCTCATTCCCTCAAACCCCTACATAGTATTTATTATTCTTGATTTTTACTAAATTGCTTGTGGCAAATATGATTTTTTTATATCTAATTAATGAGATGATCATAAAAAATTCTGTAATCTACTCACCTCGAAGATAGAATTATCAGTAGATTGTTTATGTTATTCCTAAAGTCAGGTGCTAGAGGAAAACTTTATGGGTTTCTTAATCCCCATGAGGCCATATCCCCAAAGTACTGATGAGCTTTAATGAACTTGATAGGATAATCTCAAGGAAATTGCCATAATATGTAACAGTGTCAATAATTTCAAACAGCCCCATGAAATAATAAGTATCAATTATTGCCAATCTCTGCTTTGTAGGCGATATTGTGTTGGTTGTTGCCTATCCAAGAATGTTGCAAAAAGTTCTTAGAGAGGACTTTAGTGAATCAAAACAGATTAATTTTAATCAGCCACACAGTAAAGGCCTAGTAAATAAAGAATATCTACTATCTAAATGATATCATACCTTTGGCTGGTCAAGATAGAGATCTTTCCATTTTATGTTTTTATTTTGGACATATGGTACAAAGAGACAAGATTAGAGATCCAGAAATAACCAGGAGGTGGTCAATAGCTTGAATTGTCTAGAGTATTTTAAAAATCTTTTAGAAGGAAGAATGTGGTTCATTGGATAGAGCAATGGCCCTGAAGTCAAGAAAAACTATTAAATCTACCATCACATGTGAGCCATGTGACCTGTGACAGGTAATTTCACCTATTTTGACCACTTTTCTTTCTTTTAAAATCAGACTAATAACAACACTTATATTGCAGGATTTTTGTGAGCAAAAAATGAAATTATCAGGAATCTAAGAGGCAGCATGCATAAGCCACTGGCTTAAACTCAAGACAATTGCATTCAAAAGTGTTCTCAGTTATTGATTATCAGTGTGAACCTGGGAAAATCACTTAATCTCTGTCAGCTCCAGGTTTTTTAACTTTGAAATCAAGATAATCATAAAACTACCTAATATAATTGTTGTGTGGATCAAATAAGATACTTATTTGTCATGTTATTTGGTAATTTTCATATATAGTTGTTGAGGTTTATCAAACTCTTTATTACCCTATCGAACTTAATGCCCATGGGTTTTTTTTGGCAAATATACTGGAGTGGTTTAATTTCTTTTTTTTTTCTGCAGTAGATTAAGGCAAACAAAGGTTAAGTGACTAGTCCATGTTAACATAGCTAGTAAACTATAGCCCCCATTATTGTGAGTATGCCCCAGTTAAAACTCAGTCATAATTTAGAAACAACAAGAGACATAGCCTAGGTGTCACATGAGGCCCAGAAAACCCTTCCTTTCAAACCACTCCCTGGTGAACTTTGTAAAAACTGTGTGTTCTTCCAAGAAATTACTAATGTAGGAATTCTGTGAGAAGCTTGGTTAGATGGTTACATATTTGCCTATAACTTATTATCCTATAGAAAACTCTGTCTAAGCTTCAGTAAGGTAAACTAAGTAATTGTACTAAGATTGTAAATCATTACTAACCACTGTATCTGTAAAAAGTTTACTTAATCCCTTAACCTATATCACTTTCTCTGTAAGTACCTTCCTGAAGTCCATAAACTTTGTCAGTGATCAGCAAGAGGCTTTGAGTCTCTCTGTGACATTTCTGATCCAATCACATACCTCTTATCCCATTCCATGAGCCACAAAATAATTTGACAAGATAGATTCATCAGTAAATTTTAAAGGTCATATTTTAACTTGGTTCTTCCTGGCTCCAGACTAAGTACTCTCTCCACTGAGCTGTCTAGCTGCCTCCAATGTTCACATGTTTCTTTCTTCTTTTTAATGACTCCAAACTTTTTGAAGGAGGTCTATTTAAATTAAAACCATAAATCTACTGGTACTATTGTATTGATTTGATATAGAACCCAGTAATACAGGGAAATTAATTCAGAACTCTAGAGGCAGTCCATGCCAATTTAGGCAATTTCTAATTTTTCATGACAGCATAACTTAGTGGAGAGTTGCATTCTTTCACTGAGTGAGAAAGAATGAAGGTATATACACTCTATGTTCACAGCAATACAAGTAATAAGATATGGTAGGCAGCAAAGTTAGAAGTTATAAATTTAGGTTTCTTGGGACAAGATTCATGACTCAGGCAGTAAATTATTCTGAACATGCCTAAAGTCTTTCTCCCAGGACACTATTTATCAAAAAGAATCTGTTCCTCTAACATGATTAATTTTCGCAATTTCCTTAAATACTTGGACTTATGGAGACTGAATGAACAACAACAACAACACTATAATTCTAATTCTGGACTCTTCAATCCATTAGTATTTTTGATTCATATATGCCTGGTTTGAGATCCAGTTCTAGTCTTTTGTTTCTGAAGAATATATCTCCTTCTTATCAAAATTCATGTCTTCACTCCTCCCAGAAGAATACAAGATCCTTTAGGGCAGAGATTGTTTTGGTTTTGCCATTGAATTCTTAGCCCTTAACCTTGTACTTAGAAAATAACAGGAATTTAATGAGTGGCTACTAAATAATAAACTAGAAAAGTTTAGAAAGATAAAACTCATTATTTAGAATCATAAGAGATATTGGCAATAGAATTGAACTAATAAGAAAGAGAATATAGACTTTCCTTTGGTGTGATTAACAAGGCAATATTTCATTTTATGTATTGATTTCATTTTCCCCAAATGACAATAATTATGAACTAGAATCAATGGCATTCACATATTTTTCATTCTGATTCCAATTAATCATTAAAATTAATTAATGTTTAAAAAATATAAATATGATTTCATGTATGCAAAATATAATGCTCACTGTCTGGAACTGTGCACCCTTATTCATTGAAGTATCATTTCCCTGGGGTTTGATTAGAGAATGCAAATAGTAACAGTAATTGTTCTGAATTATGGCAATGGAATACAAAGAATTTAGTGGGTCAGCTGGGTAGCTCAGTAGATTGAGATCCAGGCATAGAGACAGGAGGTCCTAGGGTCAAATCTGGCCCCAGACACTTCCCAGCTGTGTGACCCTGGGCAAGTCACTTGACCCCCATTGCCTACCCTTACCACTCTTCTGTGTTGGAGCCAATACACAGAATTGACTCCAAGATGGAAGGTAAGGGTTAATTTTGGTAATGATCTAAACTAAGTTACCTTTCCCCTCTCGGGAGAGGGGAATCTTGAACCTAACAGTTTAGGGCTCTCATGACCTTATTTTATCCTTGACAAAATCTCCCTCCCTTTCCCTTTCTCACTTATCAGTACACCTTCGTTTTTTGGGAGCAGTGCCTGGATATCATTTTGGATAATACTCACATACTCACAACCATTTTTAAGCTTAGTTCCATCAGCTGTGGAGCCCATACAAGTCAAATGCTTCTTCAGTCCCTGATAGCTACAAGACATGAACCTTTTACTATTTTCTCCCATTATCCCTTAGTCAAACCTGTGGGGAAATAAATTAAGAAAGTCAGCATCTTTAGGGGATTAGCCTGGCCTAGACTTGACAGAAGACATTATTCAACCACTGTTTCCAACTGATTTCTAACTGTTTATTGGGAGGGGGGAGGAAGGAGCACTGAGCTAGATTGTGCCCCTCCTTTTTCACTCAAACCTGTCATTGGGGGAGGAGTGAGTCCAGCAGGTTACTGATCACTAGCATAACTACACCTTCCCAGAAATATCACTGTTAAAACCAACATAACAAAAATAGAAAGGTCATTTTGATTAAATCAAAAGAATGGCTACAATAGGGCTCCCAGTACATTAAGAGAAAAGCCTCTGTTAAATAAAACCACCACTGTGAGGTGAAAATCACATGTGGAGGAAGTTTCTTATTTGGCCTCTACAGAGTTCACTTTGATAATGACCATAATGGGCATGTAGGTGAAAAGCATAATCAGATATATGGAACCAAGTTAAATGCAGAAAGTATCATAATGATAAACAGAATTTCACTTGTGTCTGAACATATAATGAATAATAAAGGCAGAGTCACAGTAGAAATGCCTTATTTTATTAGGT
>NW_025393406.1:0-7951 GCF_016433145.1 Gracilinanus agilis
CCATAGCCACCATAGCCCAGGCCTCGGTATCCACAGCTGCCAAAGCCATAGCCTAGACCACGGAAGCTGCCACATCCACAGCCATAACCAGAGCCATAGCCATAGCCCAGGCCTCCATAGTAGCTGCCATAGTAGCTCATTGTGTCAGGATTCTCAGAGTTGGATGGATGTCAGGGGTAGGTTGTAGGAATGAGTATGGTGCCATCTTCCTGAGGACATTTATATACTTTCAGCAGGAGGTGTGGAAGACCTTAGGCAGCATTGCTTACTTCCCATTAGAGCAACTTCCAAGCAAAGTCACATTCTTATCATTGTTCCCTGAGAACAATTGCCCCAGCCTCATTAGGGGTGTTTTCCCTTGATTTGCTCTTCTCTGACAAGGTTCTAATAAGATTGCATTTTTATGAGGAGAAATGATTACAGCATTGTCAAAGCCTTTTGTGGTTCCTGTGGCTGTTGCCCTACCCAGGCTTTCATAGCTGCCCTCTCCCAGTTGTCATTCTTCTCCTTCCATTAAGTTTGCCACCCTGGACTTCTGATTCTTTAAGCAGGCTGGCCAATCCTGTCTCTTTTCATAAGTGGCACTTGAGACTCCAGTGACAGAATCACATAAGTTTCTTATGAGAGTTGAAATGGGGGATGTACACTGGCATGGAATAGTTCAGTCCATCAATCATTCCAAAAAATCCCTGAACATGAAACCACATTCCCTGTGTCTGCAGGGTGACAAACCATTGTATATACTCATGGTTGGGAATACTAAGGAATGCCAACAGAATCCTTGTCCCCAAGCAGTTCTAAAGTTCTAAGGCCAGTGAGAATATGAGAACAGTAAGGTACCTGCCTCAGCGATGGAGAGTGAAAGGAGAAGAACTCAGAGGAAAGGAACCAGACACTTGGAGGAAACATAAGGCCACATGCCACAGGTGGGATGAGAGCTGAGACTCTTGCACCAGGGAAAGCCAGAGGGGAAGGTTAGAAAGATGAGAGAATTCTAGGCAGGGTGGACAGACATCCCATAGGAATGAAAGCAGAAGGGAGAAGAAGTATATTGTTTAAGGGAATGCAGGTAGGTCCACTTAGGTAGGACCATGAAGTTGGGGAGGGCAACCCTATACCAAGCCTAGAAGTGCAGGAAAGTGCCAGATTTAGAAGAAGTTGAAATGGGACTCCTGCCTGGCTCCCTCTGCCTGCTGCTCCCGCGTGGAGTGCCAGTAGGTGGCCAAGGTGGAGATAGTGCCACCGTGACCATGAGGCTGCCCAACATCCTGCTCACGGGTACACCAGGGGTTGGAAAGCCCACACTCGGTAAAGAACCTGCATCAAGAACAATACTGACATACGTTAATGTGGGTGATTTAGCAAGAGAAGCTATATGATGGCTTTGATGAAAAATACGGATGTCCTATTTTGGATGAAGACAGAGTAGTTGATGAGCTAGAAAATAAAATGAAAGGTGGTGGAGTTATTGCTGATTACAATGGCTGTGACTTCTTCCCTGAAAGATGGTTTCATATAGTTTTTGTGCTTCAAACAGATAATTGTGTATTATATACAAGACTTTAAAAGAGGGGATACAATGTAAAGAAACTACAGGACAATGTTCAGTATGAAATTTTTCATATTCTTTATGAGGAAGCCATGGCCTCCTACAAGCCTGAAATAGTACACCAGCTGCCCAGCAATGCACCAGAAGAACTAGAGAGTAATTTAGATCAGATAATTAAATGGATTGAGGAGTGGATAAAAGATAATAATTGAACCTTGAGGGGAAAGCATGGATTCTCAAGGCTTTCCACATAATGGTTAAAGATTTTCTTGATGATCTTTCCTTCCCCATGCAATAGAAATTAAGACAACATACACCAGATTTTACTATCCAAGATTGTGTTGTAGAAGTAACAGGTGGGCAAAATACAAGGTTGAGTTATGCCTGAATTAATTTATTTTTCTCCATGAGAAAACTGAAAACCCTGAAATAAATGAATATGGTATTAAGGACTTTTTAAGTTTAAGAAATACCCAGCATTCTCATTTAATTTGGTAAACTATTAAAGAGTGGGTAAATTTGAGAAAATAGGTGAAAGTCTTTATTTAACACACAAAAGAAAATGAAGGTGAAGAGGAACTGCTGCTGACTTATAAGTAAAAAATAGTCTAAGAATAAAGCTATGAATATCACATATTAAGGGGCAGGTAGGTGGCACCGTGGATGGAGTGCCAGGCCTGGAGTTCAAATCTAGCTTCAGATACTTCTTTGCTGTGTTTCTGGACAAATCACTTAACCCCAATTTCCTAGCCTTTGCCCTTCTATCTTAGAGTCTTACTAGGACAGAAAGCAAGGTGTTTGGGGTTTGTTTTTGTTTTTAAATCACATTAAGTGTTCTGTTGGCGAATTGCTGTTTTTTTTTTGTTTGTTTTTTATAATCTTGGAAATTGGGTAAAATTAGGATAGTCACAAAGTAAATGGTGAGATCTTTGAAAAAATAGCATTTAATTTTTTTTAAGTATAAGTTTACTGAGCTCTTTTGCCTATAAAATCACTGCTGTTCCTAGCACTGATATTTGTCTCTATGGAAGAGTAAGCTAGTCATATTTTCCATATATAGATGGAAAATAGCAAAAGTCTTCTGTGCACCCATGTAAACTGTAAATATTAATTTATTGGTTGACTAATTTCAGACTTGCTAAATTCCATGAAAATTCATGTGATAATGCTTTGATACCTTATAGGTGGTGGTAATTAGATAAAATTTTAACATATATATATAAAAAGGAGAGGATGAAATGGCAGATGCAGGATATCTATTTAAACCAGAATGGGGCATGAAACAATGAGACTTTACCAGATAACATTTATAGGTCCTGTGACTTGGTAAAAGGGAGAAAAGAGCAAGATAAACTTTAGGAAAATCCCTTGGGCAAGTAAGTAGAGGATGGTAATGCTTGGGAAGAAGATTTAGGCTTGGAGCCCAAGCAAAGGATCTTGCAGAGAGGGACTCTGAGTGCTGATCTGAGGTATGGACTGTAGGAGTGGATAAAATTGTTTGCTGTCTAGAGTATGTTGTAAAGTTAGAAAGGACAAGTTTGCCAACTGATCACATAGGTGTGATGATGCTCAAATATATAAAGAATCATCTCAAATGTAAAAGTGGTCAAAGGATATGAACAATCAATTCTCAGATGAAGAAATTGAAATTATATTATTCATTTGAAAAAAATACTTTAGATCATTATCAGTTACATAAATGTAATTTAAAACAACTCTGATGTACCACCTCTCACCTATCTGAGAGCCTAACATGACTAAAAGGGGAAATGAGATGTGGAAAAAATGGGAGACAAATACACTATTGGTAGAGCTGTGAATCGACACAACCATTCTGGAAAACAATTTACAACTATGCTGAAAGAGCCATAGAAACTGTACATACCATTTGATCCAGCAGTACCTACACTAGGCTTATACTCCAAAGAGCTTAAAGAGTGGGGGAAAAGGACCTACTTGGAGAAAAATACTTATAGAGTGAAGTCAATAAAACCAGGAGACCATTTTATACTATAGCCAAAATAATGTATTATCCTCAACTGTAAATCTCATAATTATTTTCAGCAATTCAAGAATTCAGGAAAACTACAAGGGACTCAAAATAAAAAAAAGCTTATCCATTTCATTCAGCAGATGAAGTTCAAATGTAGATTGAAGCATGACATTCTTTCCTTTATTTCCTACATGAAATTTTCTCTTGTGTAGGCAACCTGTGTCTTTTGTCACAACATATCAAAAAAGGAAATATGTATTGTATGATAACATATGTACAACCTATATCATATTACCTACATTATTAGGTAGATGGGAGAGAAAGAATATAGATTTCAAAAATTAGGAAAATGAGTATTAAAAACTATATCAATGTGTAATCTGGAAAAATAATAGATAAACTGGAAGAGGCGAATAGAATCTGGGTAAAAAATAGAAAGTAAATGAGTCCCAAGGAGATAAGGAGGTCACCAACAGAAGGAGTGGAGTGGTAAGAACAGAAGACAGGTTATTCCCAGTTTGATCAAAGTACATCTCAGAAAGACTTTAACAGCTGTCTAAAGGATAACAAAGCTCAATAGAGTAATCATATGACAGATAGCCAGAAATCCCTCTATGACCTTGAGTTTGCTTAAAGAGGGGCATAAGGGACTGGAATTCAAAAAAATGGAGGAGTTGGCCTACTAGTAACCCACACTGCTCAGTGTATGGTTTAGCTTAACCCTAGCTGGAGAACATTTGGATGAGTGGAGGTGAGATAGCAGAAGGGCATCCAATTCATATCCTACAAAATGAAGAAAGTGAGAAACTTCAACTTAGAAGACACTCAGGGGATTGTACTAACTCTTTAAAGTAGGATTTTTAATGGCTACCCCAAAGTTTGTTCCCAAATGGCAGAATTTGGATCCAGAGGTGGACTTCCACCCCACCCCATTAAATGATTTTCAAGTTTGCTAAAGGGAATGAAATGAAATATTATTTTCTCACTGAGAGCCGTCAAAGAGAGAAATGATCTTTTTCCTAACTGATAAGTTTCCACTGAAGTGACCTTCAGGGCGTTTCCTTTGAAATTTAATAAAAAGGTAAACTGAGGCAAATATCTGAGTAAGACAAGACTTGTTATGATGGACAAGTGACCTCATAATAAAGGATGGGTTAAATAGCTCTGCCTTTGGCTAAGAAACTCTACAGTATCATACATTTTTATAAGCATAGAACAAAGAATAGAAGAATAATCATCTAATGGGCCAGCATAGCAGAAATGGTAGATCATTATTGGTTGCATCAGCATAGGCCCTACTTATCATGCTGGAACACCCTTGAAAATTTACAAGGCTTAACTACAACCTAAAGTGCATGATAAGGGCAGACTTATTGGCGGCTTGGCAATTAGATAAGACCACCTTTATTGTTCAAGATGGCACATGATCAGGTTCTAGCATCACACATACCCCAACATTTTTGCAGGGAATTTAAGAAAGTATTTAAAGAGAATATTGAGAACAGGATTTTCCTTTACCCCATAGAAACTTCTTCACTCAAAACTCAGAGAAGCAGCTTAAGGTTTTGTAAACCATAAAATCAGATGTAAAATGCAAGGTAAAAAATGGATTCTTTCAATAGTATATTATCTGGGGATGCATTTCAGGAGGAATAGAATAGTGTGAATCTACTGAAGGCATTTCTGTCAAAAAGCTTTTTTGTGAATGTGGAGTAATGCCTATAAAAAATATAGTCATAGAAATATATTTTAAACGTATAGCTTGAGGAATAAAATGTGTTTATAGCTAGTGGAGCTTGCACAGGTTCCTCCACTGTCTGAGATACAAGGTCAATCAATAAAGATGTGTGCTTTGTGTCAAGTAGAGAGCTAAGTCCTGACTTTCTCTCCATGAACCTTTCTGATAGACTTCATGTCAGGAACTACATTGGCCTGTACAGCTGAGGAATCCATAATCACCAGTGAAATTTCTGCAGCAGTAAAGCAAAGGTGCACCATAGGAGTCTGTGTGGATTTAAAAGTACAAGAGTTAGAATGTTTTGCAGTACCGCTTTGCAAAAATGAGTCTCCTTTCCCCATGGAATGCCTCAGTTTCAGGGCAATGCTGTGAACTAGAGAGGGTATGTATTATGTGGAAGAGTCCTAGAATGATGTTAGATGTTACAACCCACCTAGGAACTCCCCAGGGCCAGTGAAGCACAAACCCTTGGTTTATGAAAGTTGAACTTTAATTAGGTATGACCCTAAAACTATCCAAACTAACTATACCCAACTGTCCAAGTCTCTTTGGGAAAAGAAAGCCTTTGTTTTCTTCTATAGGTCCTGCTTAATCTTCCATATGCTATCTAATAAAACCTCCCAAATGCTATCTGACTTAATCTAACTTAATACCAATAGGAAAAGAAAAGGGAAAAAAACCTTTGGATTTGGCTTTTGTACTAAGTATAAAACTTTTGTACTAAGTAACTCAAAGTTATAGGTAGAAAGCTTTGAATTACCTTAGCCAATAGAATTCTACTAGATAGATCACTGCCAGATGAAGACTGGTCTCAGGGAAATTAGTTTCTTCCAAGCAAACCCTTTACCTCGATGTCAAAGATTTTTTCCACAAAAATCCTAACTGTCCAACTCTAAGTATAAAACTCCTCCTTCAGCCTGATAGTTATGATAGGCAGAAACAAAACTTCCCCACAGCTTGATCAAAATCCAAGAAGAAAGTAAAGTTCAGTTTTTTCCAGTTGTAGAACCACATTCCTTTCTACCCAGAATCCTTTCCCAGGGCTTCTCTCAAATTCCCTTCCTTCAACTAACCCTTGAAATCAAACTATCCCTAACTAAATTCCCACAGGTATGTGGGTGGCTGGAGGAAATGAGACCTACAAAAAGGCTTAGGCTTCATGATAAACTTCAGACTTCATATATGACTGTACTGTCTAGTCTTTGTGGTGCTCCATTCACTTTTGTCTTGCTCCAGTGCTTCATATTGGTTCATGATAAGAAAGAGGGAGAAGACAGAGAAAGGATAGGTTAAGCAAGATTCTTTTTTTAAATTTTATTTATTTATTTGTTTGTTTGATTGTTTGTTTGTTTGTGTATTTTTTTTTAAAACCCTTACCTTCCATCTTGGAGTCAATACTGTGTACTGGCTCCAAGGCAAAAGAGCAGTAAGGGTAGGCAATAGGGGTCAAGTGACTTGCCCAGGGTCACACTCCTGGGAAGTATCTGAGGCCAGATTTGAAACTAGGATCTCTCATCTCTATGCCTGGCTCTCAATCCACTGAACCACCCAGCTGCCCCCTTAAGCCAGATTCTGAGTGTCATCAGGGATGACTTTGATCTGGAGATGACAGGTCATGACCATGATGTCATGAACTTTTGAATCTTTAAGAAACCCTGTATGGTTGTCCAAGTGTGACCAGAAAGTGGAAGAAAAACCTCAGCTCACAGAACAAATTCTATCATTTTAATAAAACGTGGTTGAAACATGAAGAAGTATTAAAAGTTAAGGATTATTGAACTCCAAGTTCCTGGTGAGGCTGTGAATAGAGTGCTAGGCTTGAAGTAAAACAGACAGCTTCCTGAGTTCAAATCTGATCTCAGATCCCAACTAGGTGTGTGACCCAAAGGAAGTCACTTAACCCTGTTTGCCTCAGTTCTTCATCTGTAAAAGAAGCTGGAGATTAAATATCAATTGCAGTATTTATGTCAAGAATACCATAATTTTGGGTCATGAAGAAGAGTTGGACACAATTGTGACGACAGAATAGCAACAAAAATAATGAACTATAATTTTAGAAATATGTTTAATAAGAAAATAAGATTTCTTTATCAGCAAACTCTTCACTCACTAAGCTTGATACCCAAATAAGAATGAGATCAAAGAGAAGAGGTAGAAACATTTTTCTAAGCAAGTGAAAACAAGTTTATTAGAATATCATAATAGACATTTCAGCCATGGTGTAAAAAGTTGAACAGACTTGGAAATGAGCTGTTGTTAAGAGAATCTCCCTCATCAGAGAGGAAATTCACCTTATTTCCCCAAAGTTTGAGAACTGTGTTCTCTCAATGTCTGCCATTTTGCTGCCCTGACTACTCCAAGGCCCTCTTCTGGTAGCTCTTCCACACAGCCATAGAGGAAAATGTCCTTCCAAAGCTGTGACAGAGAGGGAGAAGGACTTCATGACAGCTCAGCAGTCAGTGGTTTTTCAGTAGGAGCCATAAGAAGAATACTGTCCACAGCAAGATGGGCGGCAGCTGCCATAGCCATAGCCACCATAGCCACCATAGCCACCATAGCCCAGGCCTCGGTATCCACAGCTGCCAAAGCCATAGCCTAGACCACGGAAGCTGCCACATCCACAGCCATAACCAGAGCCATAGCCATAGCCCAGGCCTCCATAGTAGCTGCC
>NW_025393407.1:0-1966 GCF_016433145.1 Gracilinanus agilis
TTCTCTCAGTTGCCATTTGGGGATTTATGCAGGAGGTGATCTGCAGATTCTTTCAACGTCTATTTTATCCTCTTCACGAATATCAGGGAAATCTCTTAAGAAAACAATTCCATAAAAACTAGGAATTGCCACATGGAAATAGAGGCATAAAAATACACTAAAGAAAGTAACAACCAAAAGACTAGAATAAACCAAATGGAAATAGAGGCAAAAAAGCCACTGAAGAAAACATTATTTTAAAGAGTAGAATTGCCCAAATGGAAAAGGAAACACAAAATCTTGAGGAAGAAAATAAATTCCTAACACTAGAATTGGGCAAATGAAACTAAGAATGCATAAGACATCAGAAAACAATAAGAAAAAATCGAAAGAATGAAAAAATAGAAGAAAATCTGAAATGCCTCATTGGCAAATTAACTGACATGGAAAATAGATCCAGGAAAGATCATTTTTAATGTAAACCTGGATTAAGAAAAAAGCCTAGCTACCACATTGCAAGAAATCATTAGGAAAAACTGCTATGATATTCTCAAACATGAGGAGAAGAGAGAAGTGGAGAAAATCCACTGTTGTCCTCCTTGAAATATACCCCCAAATAAAATATCCCAGGACTATTATAGCTAAATTGCAGAGCTCCAAGGCCATGTAAAAAGTATGACAAGAAGCCAGAAGGAAAAATTTCAGATATAATGGTGGCACAGTCAGGATTACATAAGACCTGGCAGCTTCTACTTTAGAGAACTGGAAAGCAGAGTATGATATCTCCAAAGGAAAAGGATCTAAGATTATCATCAAGAATCATACCCAGGAAAACTGAGCATAGTCCTCCAGGGGTAAAGAAAAAAAATGATATTTAATGAAAGAGAAGACATCTAAGCATTCCTGAAGAGGAAAAACGGAGCTATGATGAAAATTCAATGACCAAACTTGACATTAAATAAAAGCAGAAAAAGATAAACAGAAAAGTGAAAACTGAAGGGTTTCTATAAGGTGAAATTAACTCCATTAATATATGGAATGGTGATAATTAAGATACTAATTACATCTATGATGCTTGAGATTTTTAAGAACTTTATTGCTACTAGGGCAATAAAAAGGAAAATAAATATAAGGACCAAAGTAACTTGAGTAGGATGGGATGGTACCCAAAAAAACCCCAAATTGGACGAGTAATAGGAGAGAACAAAAGAGAAACACAGAAGAGGCACACAAGAGTCAAAACATTGGAAGAGAAGATGGAAGAGTGGCAGGAAATGCTTGAAACTTACTCTCATAAGAATTAACTCAAAGTGAGAATAATATTTACATTTCATCTATAGAAATCTATCTTTTCCTATATGGAAGCATTCAACTGAGAATTAACTATTTCCTTCATCCATTTGTCTACTGGGGAATCCTTTGTAATTTTATCAATTGAACTCAGTTATGTATATATTTGAAGAATGAGGCCTTTTCTGAGATACTCAAAAAATTAAAATAATTTACAGTAACTTCAAATATTATATTTTATGAAATGTATTTATAATCACTAGAAGAAAAGGAATGAAAAGATAATTATATAACAACATTTTATAAAAAACATGACATGCTGTGGGGCAGCTGGGTAGCTCAGTGGATTGAGAGCCAGGCCTAGAGACGGGAGGTCCTATGTTCAAATCCGGCCTCAGACACTTCCCAGCTGTGTGACCCTGGGCAAGTCACTTGACCCCCATTGCCTGCCCTTACCACTCTTCCACCTATAAGACAATACACAGAAGGTAAGGGTTTAAAATAATAAAAAAAAAACAAACCACGACGTGCTTAAACTAATCTACCTGTTTAAAATGCCCGGGTTGATAGCTGCTCTCATAGGAAGGAAATAGACTAGACACCCAGCTCCCTCCAATTTATTTCCTGTCTACATCAGCATGTAACAACAGGAAGACAGTGGGCTCCTAGATAATAGAGTTCAAAGGTACAAGATTTT
>NW_025393408.1:0-3430 GCF_016433145.1 Gracilinanus agilis
TTGCCCAATTCTAGTTTTTAAGGCCTGATTTTCTTGAATGAGCTCTTGTAACTCCTTTTTATTTGACTAGATTCTACTACTTTTTTTCCTCAGTGAATTTTTGTATGTCTTTTTCCATATGAATTGTCTTGCATTTTAAGTTCTTCTCTCAGTGCATTTTTATATAACTTTTTTTTTCCATTTGGTCAATTTTACTTTTTAAAAACTTCTTCTCTTAATTGGATTTTTGTGCTTCTTTTACCAATTGGCCTATTCTGTATTTTAAAAGTATTAATTTCTTCTGTATTTTTGGTGCCTCCTTTATCAAGGTTTTGACTCTTTTTTCATAAAATTTTGTATCATTCTCATTTCTTTTTCCAATTTTCCTTCTGCCTCTCAAATTTGCTTTTTAAAATCCTTTGTGAACTCCTCCATTAATTCCTTTTTGACGTGATCAATTCCTATTTTTCTTGGAGACCTGGGATACAGCCTTATTGACTTTGTGGTCTTTGTTGAGCTCTGAAGGGAATACAATTCCAAGCTTAAGATTCTTTGTGCATCTGTCTTCAGAACAAATTCTATGGATCTATAAGTTTTCAGTTCCTTCAAGGTGGTATGATCTAAGAACTATGTTTAATAATCTCCTGGTTTATGCTCTGATCTGCATGCAACCACAAACACTCTTTTCTGCCTTGGAACTGTGACCAGGGTCCCTTGTTCCCCTGTGGCAGTAAGTGTTGATATATACTAGTGCTCCTCCTTACCCTGAGACTGTGCTCCCAGGCTGAGACATGATTCTGCATGTGGTGAATGTGACAAAAGTTTTACAGAACCAATAAAGGGATCCTGGTAATCTCCTGGGCAGTTGTCTCACTTCCCTTACCATTTTGTTACTGAGAGCTCAAGAAGCCTTTGTCATTGATTTAGTTGCCCCCAGGGCCTTTTGCTGTATTGAGGCCTGCTTTGGCATAATGCTTTGTACTTCACTTCCACCCCATGCACTAGATCTTTCATGCTGGCCTTCTAAGTTGTTTTAGCCTAAAAAAATTTCATTCCATCTTTTTTTGAGTTTATTCTGCTCCATAATTTGTTTTGAAGCCTTATTTCATAGTTTTTTGGAGGGTAACTTGATAGATATTAGATGACACTGTATGCTTTCTCTGCCATCTCAGTTTCTTTCCCTCTCCCCAAACTAGTAAACACTAGTTGACTACATATTTTTAACTTATCACTTAGGACATAGTGAGATGACTCTTCTCATAGTGATAGCTATTGATAGACAGTTGGCAGTATGTAAGCCCTTCCATTATATAATTATCTCAAACCATCAAATTGTGATATGAAGCATGCTGCTCTCATAGAATATTGCCTTTGTGCACACCAAGAGCCGAAGGGCATTTAAAATGAGTCTCTCCTTCTGTGGCCCTAATGTGATTAATGATGTTTTCTGTGATCTCCCCCTTATATTGAAACTTGTCTGCCCTGACTCCTATATTCTGAAACAACTTTTTGCTCTCATGGAGCTGCTCTCCCTGATCTCCTTCATTATCTTGCGTATTTCTTATATTATATTAGCCGCTGTCTGGCACCATTTGTCTAGTGGACTCTAAGTCTCTGTCTTTATATTTCTGCTCATATCACAATAATAACTCTCTTCTTTTGGAACAAAATGGTCAGGCCTGCATCAAAAGTGAACATAAGGACCACATCTTATAACATATAGTTTTATATTAAAGATCATGACATAAAAAAATAAAAAATAGAAGAAAACTAGATCAGATATTTTGCAACTTTGTATGAGGAAGGAATTAATAACCATTTTGCTCCCAGAGGACCCTTGAGTCAAAACATAAGTCCTCAATTTAAGTCCCAATTTTGTGACTTAATAGATAGAGCTATGGGGAAGAGTTGGGAATACAAAGTCTAGTGCTGCAGTTGAGAATACTTTGTAAGAGGACAGGAATGGGGAGACAGGATGGATTTTAAGAAGAAATTATTATGAGGGCCAGAATCATGCTCAAGTTTTTCAGGTGTAAGCACTGGTAATATGACTACAAACAAAACCATTTCCATGAGACAGAACACCAGAGAATCCTCCTCCTATCCTATCTTCTCTTCCTCCCTATTGTAAATTATTCATCATACTATCTTCCCTTTTCACCACTTATCTCCTTTAACTCCTTCCCTCCTCCACATATACTTTTGCCACTGTTTTTTTTTATAGTATTACAGTGATAATGAGAGTTTTCTGTTGTGATATATGAAGATAGCTACTTGTGGAAGGTTAAACTTGGTGGGAGTCATTTGCTCATACAGAACATTTGTAAATGAGAGTCTTATAACCATCTTAAATCAAACGTGTTTAAATGGACTTATTTGCTTCTGTTCACAACCTTCTCCTCTTTCCACTTTCCCCATTACTGTTTTTTTCTTTTTTTTTCTTGGTTTTTTTAAATAATTTTTTATTTTTAGAAAAATTTTCCATGGTTATATGTCATGTTTTTACTTTCCCCCTTAACCCCCCACCCTCCTCCACTGTAGCCAATTTGCATTTCCACTGGTTTTATTATGTGTGGTCAGTCAAGACTTATTTACACATTATTGATAGTTACATGGGTGTGGTCTTTTCAGGTCTACATCCCCAATCATGTCCTCATCAACCCAAGTGTCCAAACAGTTGTTTTTCTTCTGTGTTTCTACTCCTGTAGTTCTTCCTCCAAATGTGGGTAGTGTTCCTTTCCACAAATCCCTCCGAATTTTCTGTGGTCATTGCATTGCTGCTTATACAGAAGTCCATTACAGAAGTCCACAGTATATCAGTCTCTGTGTACAATGTTCTTCTGGCTCTGCTCCTTTCACTCTGCATCAATTCCTGGAGGTCTTTCCAGTTCACATGGAATTCCTCCAGTTTATTATTCCTTTGAGCACAATAGTATTCCATCACCAACATATACCACAATTTGTTCCCTATTCCTGTTGATGGTTCCGCCATGTAGCAATTCACTCAGACTTGCAACTAAATGTTATCCTCAACTCCTTACTCACCCTTTGCTACTATAATACTGTGTGGTTGTACTGGTGGTGTGTAAGAATGACTAGTTAGAATGTTATACTTAGGTGGGAGACCTCTCCATAACCTTCCCCACATCTAATCAGTTGACAAGTTTCTAATGTTATAATATCTCTCATATATGCCTTCTTCTCTCATCTGACACTGCTACCACTCTGGTCTGTTGCAGTAGCTTCCATGTCTTCCTTCAAATATTCACTAAAGTTCTGCCTTCTGCAAGAAGTATTTCTCATTCTTTATTGCTAGTTCCTGTACTCAAAGTGTATCTCCAATTTGCCTTGTATAGATATTGATTTTACATAATTGTTTACATTTTCCCCATTAGACTGTGAGCTCTCTGAGGGAAAGGACTTTTTTACCTCCTTTTTACCCCATCATTTA
>NW_025393409.1:0-5268 GCF_016433145.1 Gracilinanus agilis
TTATTATTTAAGTAAATAGAATATTAAATAATGATGTTTAGTATTTAGGATACTAAATAATAATACTAAAAAATAATAAATGCCTTCCTTTTATTCTATGACCTCTTATTGTTAATTCTCTGTTTCTTGGAAAATCAGTCGCCCTTCTCTTAGTTGCCACTTATGTTGACAAGAAGTGAGATCTGATTGATATCTGTTCATTCTCTGGCTTCTGTTTTTGTATTAAACCAGTCTAACATTATTTAAAAGTCTGTTGTGTTCCAGCTACTGCATTCAGTGTTGAGCATACAAAGACAAAGGGAAAGATTGTTTGCCCTTTTCTTCAAAGTGCTTTCCTTCTTTTGGGTAGGGGAAGAGGAGGGTAACACAACATGCAAACAGGTTAGTATATGAAGGAAGTAATATCTACCACTAAAAACTGAGGCAGGTTTCTGGTAGGAGATGACTAAACTAAATCTTGAAAGAAGGTAGAGATTCTAGGAGGTAGACATGAAGAGGGTGAGGTATGTGCCAGGCACGGGGACATATCCAAGCAGATCTCATCCTCTGCTTTGATTCCTTTATATGTTTGTAAATTAAATAATTGGGGGGGGGGAAAGAGGGAAATAAGCATTTCCTCTGATATGCCAGACATCATGCTAAGTGCATAATAAATATTATCCCACTTGATCCTTTCAACAATCCAGTTTGGTAGGTCCTGTTATCCTTGTTTTGCAGTTGAGGAAACTGAGACAAAATGGGGTTCAGTGATTTACCCAAAGTTTACATAAATCATCTAAGACTGGAATAAATAGTTTGTGCAAAGTCATAGAGGTGGATAATAGAGTGCCAAGTGTGGTAAACATCAAGGATGGCTGATTTTTGGAATAGAGTTCATGAAGGACACTGATATGCAATAATCTTAGATAGGCAGACTAGACTGTAAAGGAATTGAAATACTGAGCTGGAAAAGGTTTTATTTTATCTGAGTAGCAACAGGCAGTCATTGAATATTTCTAAGAAGAGTAACTTAAGTCAGATGTGTGGCAGCTATGTAGAGAACTGGGTGTGCGGGAAGTCCAAAGTCTTTATTTAGTTCAGTTTGGAAGCTATTATAGTACTCCAGGCAAAAATTAGTTAGTTGATATATGAACATCAGTCATTACATATGTGTAGATGTGTGTAGCTGTTTAAAAAGTACTATGTTATGGGTCAGCTGGGTAGCTCAGTAGATTGAGAGTCAGGCCTAGAGATGGGAGGTCCTAGGTTCAAACCCGGCCTCAGACACTTTCCAGCTGTGTGACCCTGGGCAAGTCACTTGAGCCCCATTGCCCACCCTTACCACTCTTCCACCTCTGAGCCAATACACAGAAGTTAAGGGTTTAAAAAAATTTTTTTTAAAAACTACTGAGTTATACTATCTAATTTTACCCAGAAAACCTCCATGAGATAGAGTAAAAGTCATGCTAATATTCTGATTCCCATTTTATGGACAGTCCTGATTACATAAAATTAAAGTTTTTACACAAACACAACCAATGTAGTTAAAATTAGAAGAAAAGCTTGAAAATGGGGAAATATTTATACCAAATTTCTTTGATAAAGGTTTCATTCCAAAGATATAATTAACTGAGCCAACTTTTATAAGAATGCGATCCATTCCCCAATTTGATAAATAGTCAAAGGATATTAATAGGTAGTTTTCAGAAAAAGACATCTAAGCTATGAATTACTATATAAAAACACCCTAATTAGAGAAATACAAATGAAAACAACTTGAGATTTCCACTTCACACCTATTAGCTGGACTAAATTGATAATAAAAGGGAAATGACATTGTGGTGATTAAAAATTCTGAGCACTTGGTTCTAGGTAAGAAAATTGATTTTTTGATTAGGCTAGCAATCACCAGTAAATTAATTGATCAAAGATCTCAGTGATCAGAAACTTTTCATTCAGAATCTCAAGTCATTAAATACAGTTTTGGAAGCACTGCTCTTTAGCCCTCACCTAGACAATCCAAGATATCTCTAATTGGTGAATACCTAAAGAAGAGGGGAGACAACAGTTTCTCTGTCCCTCCCCCATTCTTTTATCATAATAGAAAAATCACATGCCTGATCAAGGATTCCAATGTCTAGATGAAGAAATCAAGTTATGCCTGTGACTTTTTTTATTCACCCATTGGGGGACCCAAGGATGCTGCTATGTTGCCTGCAAACGTATTTAGCTTAAACTAGTTTTTGCTTACTGGTCAAGATGGGGCTCACAATTTCAATCTCAGTCATTCCAACTTTAGAAGGTGCTTTGGGGCAGGGAATGTGCAAGGATTCCTTGGATTGCCAGGAACAAAGAAATGAGGAACCAGGCTTGAAAATTCCCATGCCCTAGCAAACAGAGCATTATTTAGAAATAAGAAATTTACATCATTAGGAATAAATGTTCTCAATATCCTGTAGGAAAACAGGTACCCTAATTTTCCTTTGGTAGAGCTATGAACTGATCATTGTTCCTCAAAGCAATTTGAAACTATTCCTCAAAAAACTCTATTAAATAATGTGCACACTTAGTGATATGCTAATAGATTTTATGCCTGATACATGGTGGAGAAGAACCAGGAGAACAATTTCTACAACAATAGTATAAGGACAGTCAACTGAAAGAGTTAGTAACTCTGATTGACACAAAATGATCAACCATAATTCCAAAGAACTTGCGATAGAACATATTTATTTACCTCCAGATAAAGAAGTGATGGACTTGAGCATTCAGATCAAAGCATATATTCTTTTTCTCTTTCTCCTTTTCCTTTTCTTCCTCAGTTAATGTGGGAATTTGTTTTGCATGTCTATACATAATTGTCATGGCCTTTGTTTTCTTGCTTTTGCAAAGGAAGGGAAGTAGAGGGAAGAAAGAGGAAAAGAGAGAGAATTTGGAAATGAAAATATAATAAAATTGGAAAAGAAAAGAAAAACCACTACATTTTACAGATGGAGTAAGTGAAGTCCAAAGAAGTTAATAGGTCTGCCAAATGTCATCCAGCTATTAAATGGGACAGTGGACTCAAATCCACATCTTTTTATTTATTCTTCCAGGTCCTTTCCACTATAATGTATTGCCTTTTCCCCCACTAGATATTGCTATGTGTGCTGATGTAGAGAGGCTCTTTGGACTAATATTCTTTCCAGTTTTTCTAGGTAGTGAGCAGATGATAATAAACTACATAAGCAACAAAGTATGAAGAATGAGTCTGCATAACCAGAATTGTTTGACAGAAAGGTAGCTCTTCCAATAGCCAGGCTTTTCAAAATGTGCCCCAGCTTCCCTGAGGAAATTCTCTTTTTGTGCAGCTACTTTCCAGAGTAGGCGAAAGGCTGAAGTCACAAGAGATCATGTAGTAAGGTTCCTAGTGAGACAGAGACTGACTCCCAGGAAAATCAGGACTGAGTCTTAGGAGGAAGACAAAATATATAGGGATAAACAGGGGCACTTCTGGAGTTTGCTGGTACAGAGGTTGGGGAAATTAGATGGAGGAGGAAACTTTTTATGGCTCCTTTGAAGATTCTCTGATAGAGATACTCAGTGTGGGGGTTATAGGCAGTTGGCCATTTTTTCCCACAGGGTTTTGAAAAAGATGCCAAATTTCCCCAAATTTCTTTCCCTCGCTTTCATTTTTTAAAAATTATTCCCGAAATCTTACTAATAGATTCATTTATGTTTCTTTAACTTTTTTTAAAAAATATGAGTAGTAGGGACAGGCAGGTAGGTGGCTCAGTAGATTGAGAGCTAAGCCTAGAGATAGGATGTCCTGGGTTCAAATGTGAACTCAGATACCTCTTAGCTATATCATTCTGGGAAAGTTATTTAACCCCCCTTGCCTAGTCCTTTCTACTCTTCTGCTTTGGAACTAATACACAGTATTGTTTCTAAGGTGGAAGGTAAAGATTTTATAAAATATAAACAAGATAAAATAAAATGTAAGTAGTCCGGAATAGGTTTACTGCAAACAATCTCAGTCTTCCTTTAGCATGAATTTGTTTAAGTAATTTGTTTATCTTTTAACACCTAGCAGAAATAAATCTGTGACCTAGAGGAAATATGATTTTTAATTGAGACTGGGTAAAGGTAAATGATTAAGAGGCAGGGGATACTTAGGAATTTGAGGCTAGAGAATGACAGTACAATGAGAGAAAGGCAAGGTAAGAGGTAGAAAAAAGTCTCAGAAATGAAGATAGGTTGCCAAAGTTTGGTAAATTTTAAGTTTTGCCTAAGCCCAGCTCTGTCAGGCATTCAGTCTGTCAAAGACACAGTCCATGACATAATCTAGTGATCCGGAAGGGAGTGAGCATCCTTCTGGTCTTAGACAGAAATATAGCATTATATGGTTAAGAGATGGAAGGGACCTCAGAAAGCATTTTGTTCACCTCTTTTCTTTTTTAAAAATATGTTTTTTAATGAACATTTTCTGATTCTTACATCTCTATAGTGATTTCAAATATCTCTCTTCGGCCCATCCCAGAGAGCCATCCTATATGACAAATAGTATTTTTTTAGAGAGGGAAAAAATCAGCACAATTGATTGCTATGTTGAAAAAGTTAGAAAACATATGTAACGTTGTGTGAACTCCTGCCTTCATGAAGGAGTGGTTTGGACACTGCTTTTATTTTCTGGGAGAGAAAACTAAGGTTCAAAGATACCACATCATTTACCCTTGAGTTTGAACTCCTGGGACATACATGTGGCACAATGGATAGAGCACGGGGTCTCAAGTTGTGAAGACTTGGTTTCAAATTTGGACTCATTTTTTCTTAGCTGTGGGATGCAGGGTAAGTCACTTAACTCCTGTCTACCTTGGTTTCATCAATTGTAAAATTGGGATAATAATAATAATACCTGCTTCTCAGGGTTGTGGTGAAGATCTAATGAAATTATATTTGTAAAATATTTGGCACATAGTAGGCTCATTCCCTTCTCTCCCCATTCCTGCTCCTCATCCTCCAAATCCAGAATTCTGCCTAATACACCATCCAGGCCTTCTATTAGTGATACAGAGTGAGCGAACTCATATTGGTTTGCCTTTTATTTTAGTCTTCACAGCCTTTTTTTTAAGCTGTTAGTTCAATTTAATTCAATGTTCTACATTTCCCCTCCCAGAATAGCTTCAGGCTGAGAGAAAAGGCAGGTAAACCTAGTGGGAGTTTGAGAAAGGAGAAGGTGAGGAGTGACATTGGGCAGCCTTTGTGGGAGAGAGAGAGAGAGAGAGAGAGAGAGAGAGAGAGAGAGAGAGA
>NW_025393410.1:0-10728 GCF_016433145.1 Gracilinanus agilis
CATCTTCAGTTCCTGTGGCTGACAAAGACATTCACATGGAGCCCAAGGCCCTGGTGCTCAATCTTTCTGGGCTGAGGCAAGCTGGTCCAGCAGTGACAGACCCCTTTATTCAACATCTGTGCTTGGATTTGAGGCCTTCCTAGCTTGGCAGGACCACTGAGAGTTTATGTTTGCTTGGCCTGGACTCCAAGAAGCCAGGGTTACTTACCTCCATGCCTTGTTGAGGACATTGGTGGAGGCTGGAGAGGATGGACTAGGGACAGGTCACAGGGAGATTGTGCTCAGAAAGAGAAACATTACATTAACTCTGAAGAGGAAAGAAAAGGAAAGGCAGAGAGTGGGAATAGATCAGTTAGTAGCAGGGTACAAAAGGAAGAGCCTCAGACTGGGAATCAGGAGAGACCTGGTTTAATTCTAGATATTTTACACTCACAATAACATCTCTGGTGCCTAGAACTGTATTTTGCCCCCAGGAGGCAGTTCATACCATTTATAGAAGATTCTGATAGTCCCGGTTTGGGGCTCTCCCCTTTCCTTAGGAGTTTCCTGCCCTACACAATAACAATGAGAATGTTGAAGGTGATCTTCAAGCTCAGATCTTCAAACTCAGATATGGACTTATGCTGGGAAGCTAAGCCAGTGGGGACCAATTTCCCCTGAGCCTTCAAGTCACAAGAAGACCTTTCCTTATCTCTATGGGCAGGTAAGCATTGCCAGTGAGAAATGAGTGTGTCCCAGAAAAATCTGTGGGGCACATTTAGTAGGCTCTCCTGACTTCCTTCTTGGGTTATCTTTGGCCAGCTGCCTTAGGATTCATTTCCAAAGTGGAATGAATAAGTTATACATATTTCAACTTCCTTGACCTTTCTTCTTATTATTTTGGTAGAGCTTGCACTCCCTCCCTGAGTCCCTTTTGGGCAGTTTAGGTGAGGAAGAGTGAGCCTCCCACTTATATCTAGTAAATCCAAGTGAGACTGGCCAGGAAGGTGACAAATCAGAGGTCAACTAGCCACCTTCTGAAGTGAGGGGAGAATATGAAGGAACAGTGAGCATGATCCTGGGGAAGAAGGCTATGGTAGGACTTATTGGAAGGCAACTTGGCAATGCCAATGGATCTAATGCCTGGCATGACATAGTGACTAGTGTTGGACTTAGAGTGAGAAAGACCTGAGGTCAAGTCCTATCTCAGAATGTTACTGGCCGTGTGACTTACTAGCAAGTCCCTATCTGTGTCTCAGTTTCCACATCTGTAAAATGGAAATAATAATATCTCCCTCATAATGTTGTTATATCAAATAAGACCATCTATAAAAGCTCTTTATAAAACCCAAACATAGCCTACACAAAAATTCAGAGGAGGGAAACTATAGTGTGTGTGTGTGTGTGTGTGTGTGTGTGTGTCTGTCTGTCTGTTTGTCTGAGTGTCAAAGGTAGATCCATGCTGACTGAGCAGACAATGCATGGCCAGAAGTATCTGGAAGGCCTGCTGCCATTTTGTGAAGAGCTAAGGTTTGATGCCAGACTAAGTACACTGAAGGATACTCTGTAGGCAATCAGGAGTCATGAGCAGAGAAGAGACATGGGCACACACATATTTAATTGAAGGACCAATTGAAGGCTCTAGAGATGCTTAGCCTGAAGAATAGAGGACTTGAGGGGCAGAGGAGATTAGGTTCCACAGACTGATAGAGTTATAATGGGCTCTATGCCTCTGCCAATGAATGTTCAGTGGGTTATAATGATGAGATAGGGACTATTTCCTGATGTTGCCAATCTCTTTTCTACTACCAGCAACATTCAAGATCCTTTTTTTCTTGTCTTTCCATCACAGATGGAGCAGTTGACACGCAGTATGAACTATGGCATCTTAGCCTCTCTAGGGTTGTCTGTGGATACAATGAACTTCAGTTTCCTGGAAAGATTAGGAAATCTCCTATTAAACACAAAACATGGAAATCCTAAAAGTCAACAGAGTTTAATAAAATCAAAAGTAAAAAAAGAATTAAATAATACTAGGATCTGTTTAGAATCTAAAAAAAAACAATAAAATAGTCAAACCATTGGTTAATTTGATTAAAGAAGAAACAAAACAGAATTACCAACAGCAAAAAGAAAAAGGATGAATGAGTTACCAATGAAGTTGAATTTAAAGAAATTCTGAGGACTTATTTTGACCAATGATATGCCTACAAAATTGAAATCTAAATGAATCGTATGAATACTTAAAAAACAGGAATTGTTCAAATTGACAGAATTAAAAATAGAATACTTAAATAACTTGATCTTAGAGATATTGAAGAAACCACAAACGAGCTCCCTATGAAAAAATCCGCAGGATCAGATTGATTTACTAGTGAATCACAACACTGAAGGAACAATGAATCTCCATGCTATAACAAATTATCTTAAAAATATAAACAATAAGAGGCAGTGAGGAGCTCAGTGCATAGAAGGGCCTGGAATCAGGAAGACCGGGGTTCAAATCTGGCCTCAGACACTTCCTGGCTATGCAACCCTGGCAAGTCACTTAATCCTCATTGCCTAGTCTTTATTTCTCATCTACCTTGGAACCAATATTTAGTATTGAGTCTAAAATGCAAGGAAAGAGTTTTTACAACAAAAAGAATGTAGTGCCCGGAGACTTATCCCAATAAATGAGTCTGAACCAACAATACAAGATGCAAAGGGATTTTATTATCTTAGTTTAAACTAAGGGTCTCACATTGAAAGGCTGATGTGTGACCACGAGTTGTACTGAGCTGGTTTTTTATAGAATGGTAGGCAGTAGGGGGTGGGATAAGAGGATGTCTTCAAGGTAGATGTTCCTTCAGGGGAGAGGTGTGGAAGGAAGGAATTCCTTCAGATAAGGGGGGGGGAGGTCTGGAGAACAAAGGTCTGTAAATTATGAATTTCTACAGACAAGCCTATTTCACTATAATGTCATACAGGGGTATGGATTCTTAATTCTGACTTTCTAGGTTCCACAAGTACAGAAAGAATCGCAACTAATTCCTTTTGTGATACAAATATAGTTTTGATACCCAAACCAGGGAAAGCAAAAACAGAGAACACTAGAAATTTCACTAATTGATGCAAATATTTTAAATATTTGAACTTTGATGCAAATATTTTAAATAAAATACTAGCAAGGAGATTATAGCAATATATCACAAAGATCATACACTATGTATAGTTAGAAATATCTTGAATCCCTAAAACTACATTACCCAAACTTCCTTTCTGTATTGCCTACAATGCTTTTCCTTTTGGCTACTTTTGCACAGTCACATTTTGTATAAGTTCTGAGGTTCTGCCTTGTTCTTTCTCTTTTACTCTGGCAAGAGGGCTGGTCATTACCCTTTTATTTAGTTTTTTTAATGTTATTATTAATAATAAAACTTTATAAAATATAGTACCTTAGTTATTGAATATTAATTTTCATCTCTGTATTATGGTGACCTGAAGGGACAGAATTCTAAAAAAAACCCAAAACATCTTAAGTTTTTGACAGGAAAAAAAAAGGATAGCTTCAATAAGTTTTACAAGGGGCCTGCTTGCTGGCTCCAGACCCACCCGCCTGTCTCCCACTGCTGCTGCACCTTCTCCTTCCATCTGCTTAAGTCACCTTTCCTCAGGGCTCCTTGCCCAGCCTGAAGCTTCCACTTGCCACAGGCCTAGACCTGACCTGCAAGGAGAACCTGCCATTCTAAGCTGCATTTTTTTCAAGAGGGTGACCACATTTGTATTCCAGCCTATCCTAGCTATTGTTTCAGTAGGGGGTAAAACGGTTTATAGCAGAAAAACTGAGTTATTGAGCCACACCCCATTCTAGCCATTTCTTAAGCCAAAGTCTTAAATTGACCCTTGAACTTCTGCTGAGAGACACCTGCAACTCAGAAGTTGTTTTTTTTTTTTTTGTTTGTTTGTTTTTTCACAAGAAAGGGCCTCTTCTACCTTCTCTTTTAGGGGCAAATAGACCAAAAATCAGTTGATTGGAAGTCAAAGTTTTGGGAAAAAGCCTATTTTCCCCCCTTCTCTCTCCTGCCTCAGAACTGCCTTGTGGTGACCAGTCCTTTATATGCAAATATGCTATTGTACTCTCTCAAAGTTTTGGCCTTCTAGTCAGGATCTTTTGTTTAACCTGTAAATAAAATCCATTCTGCTTCTTCATTATAAATTTTTTTTAATTTTAATTTTAATTTTTTTTAGGATTAATGTTGTTTCAAAGCCTCCTTGAAACTCTGAAACAACAGTTTGAGTTTTTAGGGCTAAAAAGTGTATTTTGGATATGCTTAATTCTTTTCCTGGCAGTTTTTATTTATTTATTTATTTACTTTATTTACTTTTCCATAAGAATATGCAGGAACAAGCTATGTTGCTTAAACTTTAACAGACCAAACTGAAATATTTTGTATTAGCTGTCAGAGACCTTGTCTTCTCTGATTGAGGGACACAGAGGAGCTGCATTCAGTTTCCCTGCAAAGAGAATATGACCATTTGAGTTTCATGAATTGCTTTAAAAAGATTTATAAATTAGAGTTTTTCTGGGTTAAGATGGTGGTAGAGTAAAAAGCAGCTCTTAACCTCTCCTGACTGAAACACACAAGACTCCTCAAGGGGACATAAAAACAAGTCCAGACGAACGGAGGAACCCCACAACAGGGTGCAGCGTAGAATGTATGTGGAATCGGGACATTTCCATGCTATAAAGGGGTGAAACAGCTCTCACTAAATCGCGGGCTGAGCAACCACCCCACCCCCAACCCCTCCTCACACACCACCTATAGCACCGAAGACAGCTAAAAAGAAATAGAGCAAGTTTGGGGCACCCATCGAATCATTGGCAGTTCCAGGGCCTGTTCCTGAGAGTAGCAAGATTTGGGACCCCAAAAAGCTAAAGAACGCACACGAAATCTGGGCGCAGGGCACAGAGCACAGAGCGTGGGCGCAGGGTGCAGAGCACGGGCTCAGAGTGCAGGAGCGGGCAGAGGCATGGGTGGAGGCAGACACAGCCACGAGCTAAAGCTCTGAAACCCTGAGTGGGGAACCAGTGCAGATGGGTATACAACTGTGGAAGCAGCACCCTGAGACTTGTAAAGGAACCTCCTGCAGAGGATCAAGCAAGGGGGTCTACCAGGGAGCTTGAACTTAGAAAAACCAGACCTCAGACCTCAGGAGCCAAAAGACCATGGACAGACCCTGAGCGAGAGGATAAAGCTGAGAAGCTGCTGGGCTAATGATGGCTACCCAGACTCAGGAAGTTCAGAAGAGAAAGATTAACAACAAGAAAAAAAAAGTCTCTAACACTCGACAACTTTTACACCGAGAAAATCCAGACAATCGAACAAACAGAGGAGGAGAACAAACAAGCATCCGGACCCACCTCAAATAAGGAAAACGGGTCACAAGCTATGGAAGAGTTCAAAACTGAGATTTTGAGGAAAATGGAAGAGATCTGGCAAGAAAATAACAGTTTAAAAGGTAGAATCTTGCAATTGGAAAGTGAGGCTCAGAAATCAAATGAACTGAAAAGCAAATTGAACACCAGAAATGACCACAGCGAAAAGGAAAACCAGAAGATTATAGCTGAAAACAAAAAGATTATAGCCAAAAACAAAAGATCATAGCCCAAAACCAAAAGATTATAGCCGAAAATCAATCCCTAAAGGCTAGAATTGAGCAATTAGAAGCTAATGATCTCTCAAGACAACAAGAACAAATAAAACAAAGTCAAAAGACTGAAAAAATAGAAGGAAACATGAAATATCTCAATGAGAGAGTGACAGACCAAGAAAACCAGTCTAGAAGAGACAATTTGAGAATCATTGGTCTTCCTGAAAAAGCAGAAATTAATAGAAACTTGGACTCCATACTAAAAGAAATTATTCAGCAAAATTTCCCTGAAGTCCTACAACAAGAGGGCAATATAGACGTTGAAAGGATCCATAGAACACCCAGGACATTCGATCCAGATAAGAAAACGCCCAGGAATATAATTGTCAAATTCAAGAGCTTTCAAGCAAAAGAAAAAAATGTTACAAGAAGCCAGAAAGAGTCAATTCAAATATCAAGGAACACCAATCAGGATCACACAGGATCTGGCAGTCTCCACACTAAAAGACCGTAAGGCTTGGAATACGATATTCAGAAAGGCAAGAGAGCTGGGCCTTCAACCACAGATCAACTACCCATCAAAACTGACTATATATTTCCAGGGGAAAGTACGGGCATTCAACAAAATTGAAGAATTCCAAGTATTTGCACAGAAAAGACCAGGGCTAAATGGAAAGTTTGATATCCAACCACAAAAATCAAGAGAAACATGAAAAGGTAAATAAGAAACAGAGGGGAAAGAAAGAAAACTCATAATTTTTAAATTTGCCTTTTTAAGGGCCTCAGTAAGATCTAATTATCTGTATTCCTATGTAGAGAAATGTTATGTATAATTCTCTATAGTGAACTCTATTCACTATTATAGTATTCACTATTATAGTAATCAGAAAAATAATTCACAGGGTGAGGGTGGAACACTAAATAATCTAAGATGACATGGGGGATGGGAAAGAGGGGGTGTATAGTAGGTGACACCAAGAGAAACTTGAGTGAATAAGAAAAATAGGATATTCTATTACACACAAAGAGGGCATGGGAAGGAGAGGGTACAAATATTATCATAAGAAGGAGAGGAAGAGAGCATTAAGAGGTAATAATCAAACCTTACTCTCAGTGTAATCAACCTGGAGAGGGAAGAGTAGCTATACTATCCATTGGGACAAAAAACTCTTATTTAACCCTTCTGAGAAAGTCAGAAGGGATAAACCAAGGGGAGCAGGGGAGTGGGGAGTTCAAAAAAAGGGAGGGGAGAAGAAGAGGGAGGGAATTCATAAGGCCTTTAAAAACAAAAAGAGGGGAAAAATATGGGAGGGTGTAGAAAGGGAAGTTAATCAAGGGAGGGGATAAGGGAGAGCGGCTTAATAGCAAACCACTGGTTTAAAAGGAAACAGTATAAGAAAAAGGGGGGAAGATAAGAAAATGTCAGCAAATGCACAACTGATGATTATAACTCTGAATGTGAATGGGATGAACTCGCCCATAAAACGGAAGCAAATAGCAGAGTGGATTAGAAACCAAAATCCTACCATATGTTGTCTACAAGAAACACATATAAGATGGGTGGACATACACAAGTTTAAGGTTCAGGGCTTGAGAAAAATCTTTTGGTCATCAAATGAGAAAAAGAAGGCAGGAGTGGCTATTATGATTTCTGACAAAGCCAAAATAAAAATAGATATGATTAAAAAAGACAGGGAAGGTCATTACATCCTGATTAAAGGCAGTATAAAAAATGAGGAAATAACACTGCTCAATATATATGCATCAAGTGGCATCGCATCCAAATTCATAAAGGAGAAACTGGCAGAGCTCAAGAAGGAAATAGATAGTAAAACCATACTAGTGGGAGATCTAAATATTCCTCTTTCAGATCTAGATAAATCAAATCAAAAAATAAATAAGAAAGAGTTAAGAGAGGTGAATGAAGTCCTAGAAAAATTAGATTTAATTGATATGTGTAGAAAAGTAAATATGGACAAAAAGGAATACACCTTCTTTTCAGCTGCACATGGCACATTCACAAAGATTGACCATGTTATAGCGCATAGAATCATTGCAAACAAATGCAAAAGAGCAGAAATAATAAATGTAACCTTCTCAGATCATAATGCAATAAAAATAATAATTAGTAAGGGCACCTGGACAGGAAAATCAAAAACTAATTGGAAATTAAATAATATGATTCTCCAAAACCAATTTCTCAATGAAGGAATCATAGAAACAATCAATAATTTCATTGAAGAAAATGACAATGATGAGACATCCTACCAAACTCTGTGGGATGCGGCCAAGGCAGTAGTCAGGGGGAAATTTATATCCTTGAGTGCATATATTAACAAATTAGGAAGGGCAGAAATTAATGAATTGGTCATGCAATTTAAAAAATTAGAAAGAGAGCTAATTAAAAATCTCCAGATGAAAACTAAATTAGAAATACTAAAAATCAAGGGAGAAGTTAATAAAATTGAAAGTAAAAGAACTATTGAATTAATAAATAAAACTAGAAGCTGGCACTTTTAAAAAACAGATAAAATAGACAAAGTACTGGTCAATCTAATAAAAAAAGGAAAGAAGAAAACCAAATTGACAGTATCAAAGATGAAAAGGGAGACCTCACCTCTAATGAAGGGGAAATTAAGGCAATCATTAAGAACTATTTCACCCAATTATATGGCAACAAACATAAAAATTTAGGAGATATGGATGAATATTCACAAAAATTTAAATTGCCTAGATTAACAGCAGAAGAAATAGAATACCTAAATAATCCCATGTCAAAAAAAGAAATTGAACAAGTCATCAAAGAACTCCCTAAGAAAAAATCGCCAGGGCCTGATGGATTCACAAGTGAATTCTATCAGACATTCAAAAAGCAACTAATCCCAATACTATACAAATTATTTGATATGATAAGCAAAGAAGTCCTACCAAATTCATTTTATGACACAAATATAGTACTGATTCCAAAGTCAGGGAGATCAAAAAAAGAGAAAGAAAACTACAGACCAATCTCCCTAATGAACATAGATACAAAAATCTTAAATAGAATACTAGCAAAGAGACTCCAGCAAGTAATTAAGAAGATCATCCACCATGATCAGGTGGGATTTTTACCAGGAATGCAAAGTTGGTTCAACATTAGGAAAACCATCCACATAATTGACCATATCAACAGTCTAACAAACAAAAATCACATGATTATCTCAATAGATGCTGAAAAAGCCTTTGACAAAATACAGCATCCATTCCTATTGAAAACACTGAAAAGTATAGGAATAGAAGGACCTTTCCTAAAAATAATAAACAGTATATACCTAAAACCATCAACTAACATCATATGCACACAGCTTACAACAAGGCAACTGCTTTAAAATCACTAGACCATCCTTTTGTAAAAGCTTCACATTCAGGTTGTAGAAACTTTTTACATGACAACATCATTCAAAATAAAATCTGCAGGGCCTGGAACTTACTGTGGCCAGGAACAAATAGCAGGGTCTGTCTCCTCGGCTGTTGCTGGCCCACTTTTCCTTTCCCTCCAGTCGAATGTGCAGCAGATTTCAAAGGTGCTCACTTAAGGAATCTAACCAGTGAAGAGGCGAATTATCAAATGGCTTTTCTGCTTTCAAACTCCTGTGGGTGATCTGTTTCCCAGCTGAAGCCACAACCAGGGTCTTCTTTCTGTGTTCCCTCTGGGGGGAACAATCTGTCATGTAGGTCATTGAGCAATAATGTGCTGCTCTAAGTTTGTGACCTGCATGAGGCCTCTCAAAAGGTCATTGGAAGCTCACCTTCCTCAGGCACAACAGAGATTCCTCTGTGGGAGACAGCTGCCTGAGGAGGAGGAGGAGGAGGAAGAAGAGGAAAGTGATGCCTTTCTAGAGCCCTTCTGGACAAGTAACCATCATCTACTGTTTGAATACCCTTAGGGAGTGGGGACTACACTATCTCCCAAGGCAGATTCTTCCTCAGAGACTGATTAAGTCCTCCCAAACACTTCTCTTTTCCAGTTCTTTTAACCAAACATTTCTCTGCATTCCAATCCTCCAATCACCCTGTTGGCCTTTCCCTGGTCTCACTATAGAGAGCCCCATTCCAAAATATGACACCTAGAACTGAACACAATTTTCCTGATGGACTTTGACTTACACCCTCTGTCCAAGGCACTGTATGAACACAACTACAAAACACTTTCCATACAATTAAAACTAGATTTAAATAAGTGGAAAAACATTAATTACTCATGGGTGGGATGAACTAATATAATAAAAATGACACTCCTACTCAAATTAATTTACTTATTCAGCGCCAAACCTATTAAACAACCAAGAATCTTTTTTACTGAATTACAAAAAATGATAACCAAAGTCTTTTGGAAAAACAAAAGATGAACAATATCAATGGAACTAATAAAAAATGTGAAGGATGGGGACCTGGTAGTACTAGATCTTAAACTATACTATAAAGCAGTGGTCATCAAATGAATATGGTACTGGCTAAGAGAAAAAACGGAGGATAAATGGAATAGATTTGGGCTACATGTCCTCAGTAAGATAGTGTACGATAAACCCAAGGATCCTATCTTTTGGAACAAAAATCCACTATTTGATCAAATCTGCTGAGAAAATTGGAAATCAATATGGGAGAGATTAGGTTTAGATCTCACACCCTATACCAAGATAAAATCAGAATGAGTAAATGACTTAAATACAAAGAAGGAAACCATAAGAAAATTAGGTGAACATAAAATAGTGTACCTGTCAGATCTATGGGAAAGAAAGAATTTACAACCTAGTAAGAGAGAGCATCACAAAATTTAAAATGAATAATTTTGATTACTGTAAATTAAAAATTTTTGCACAAACAAAACCAATGCAATGAAAATTAGAAGGAAAGCAACAAATTGGGAGAAAAATATTTATAACAAAAACTTCTGATAAAGGTCTAATTTCTCAAATCTATAAGAAAGAAAATCAATTGTACAAAAAAAGCGAGCCATTCCCCAATTGATAAATAGTCCAAAAAAGTTTTACAAGTCAACACCACATCAATAAAAGAGAGAAAGAAATATCTTTGGGCCAAATGGAATTAATTCCTCTGTGTGAGAGGAGGTAT
>NW_025393411.1:0-4215 GCF_016433145.1 Gracilinanus agilis
ACTTCACTTTCAGTTCCTTACTTCCCTCATATAAATACTTCAAGTGTACATTCCATTATAAGTTTTCCA
This sequence comes from Gracilinanus agilis, assembly GCF_016433145.1. Classification (NCBI taxonomy): domain Eukaryota; kingdom Metazoa; phylum Chordata; class Mammalia; order Didelphimorphia; family Didelphidae; genus Gracilinanus; species Gracilinanus agilis. The sequence continues at coordinate 70 of NW_025393411.1, forward strand.
CTGCATTTCATATCTGTTGCCACCATTGTGAAGGGCCCCAGTTACTTTCCCACCATGAGGCTGCCCACTGTGTTCATGGACAAAGTATGACTAGGAATACTGACCTTTGCCTATTCAGTTCTAGTTTTCTAAAAATGATTTTCTTTAATTAATGCTTCATTTCCTTTCTAAACATTTCTCATAAAAGGGAGCTTCACAAACTCGAATTTTCCCCTGTGCCTCCAATATGAGTCTGTACACCAAGGCATTTTGAGGAAACAGAGGAATTTTGAACCACATAAATATCCTAAAATGGGAATTATAGTTCTCTGGTGGATATTCCAGAAGAGTTGAGAAGCAAGGTCACTGTCTCAATCCCTCCTCATCCATCTTTAAGTAAAGAAAGAAACTTGCCTCCTTTAAATGGTATCATTTTCCTTTCTCAATAGGGAAATGGGCATAAAAGCAATCATTTCAGTGAGCTGAAGTATGGATTGAAAGGAGAGGAGTTATTTCTTGGTAAAAGGGTTTAATACATTTCCTTTGGTGCCACTTGAATACATTTCACCCAGAAATGCCCTTCAATAGTGGAACACTTACCCATAGTTCCAAGAAAGTTTTCTAGGACTCCGTAGAGAAGTGTTATTTCTTCATATTTTGGTTTACCAAAAAAAGTGGTTTTAAAATCTTTTCACATATTGGATACATACAAGAGTGAGTAACGAGTCAACTTCTGGACTGTTCTTTCACTGCCCCACTTGGCTACAGTTGGTGATCTGTGGATTTGGGCAGGAGAAAGAGAAAGAAAGCCTGGTGAGACTTGTTTGTCAAAGGACCATCCATGATATATGGTTAGCTGGGTGGTTTTTCTTGCTGGTGTTGGTACGGTGTTTTGAGAAGAGTAACTTGATTCTGCATCATTTTCAATTGTTCCTCTTTCTAACTAATTGATTTTGTCCTGTAATTGTCTAAGTTATGGTGTCTTTGAACTGAGTCCATAACTTCAGCTAGTCTTTACTGAGTTATGTATGGCGATCCACTTCTCTTACTCATCACTAGCCTCTTCTTGCTCCTTCAGGAACCTGAGTGGACACAAGAGTGTCTGATCCAGTGCCTGTGCCTGTTATCCTTCATACACTGGGACCAAAGGAAGCCCAGTCACTGCCTTGTCTGCTCTCAGCATCCTTTCAGTGCTTGGCATTCTGGCTCCATAGAGTCAAGCTTCTGGATTATGGTTTATTTTCATGTAACCCATGGGATAGGAGACATGGATGACTCATTCATTAGAGTGACCCAGAGACCCTTCAGTGATGGTCTTGCTCCATTTTCCTAGTGCTCTGTGAAAACACCCATCCATACGACACCAATGGCTGGTCAATGATATGGGTGTTGTCCAGAGACTATGTCAGAAAGGAGAGCCTCCTGATCACTGATTTCAGTCAGAACTATTTATTCAGAGTTCTAAGGTTGCAGATGAGCAAAACCAGATTCTACATTCCAGGCACCCACGTTCTTGTGAGGGAGAAACTGTATAAATAAGTAGGCACATACACAGAGACACATATAGAGTAAATGGCAGGTAATCTCAGAAAGGAAGCCCAAAGCAGCCTGTGGGATTAGGAATGGTTTCCTGCAGAAGGTGAGATTTGAGCTCAATATTGACAAAGGCCAAGGAATCCAGGAGAGAGGCTTGAGGAGAGAGTGTTTTGCAAGCATGGAAATCAACCCCTGGAGGTAAGAGATGGAGGGAAGTTCGCAGAATAGTAGACATCATGCTCAGGCTTGTGTATCAGGAACATCCCTTTGGTGGATGACTGGAGGATGCCTTCTGGTGAGGAAAGATTGAGGCAGAGATACCAGCTAGAAGTGTTATGGGCAGTATGGTGATAATGAACAGGGCCTGATAGAGAGATGGCCCAAGGCCCTCTGATGGTCTGAGGACCTAAAAACTGAGTGAGGATGGGAAGCTTAGATGGACACTAAGTTGTGATTGTGAACACCGGCTCCCACAAAGCATGTGAAGCTCAGCTGTACACCCACCTCCCACCTAACAGTGCCCAGGATTAAATGATAAAGTGAGAGCTGGGAACTGAATCACACAGCTTCTGAGTCCTTGTCCTGGGTTTAGCTTGATGGATAATGCCTAGGACTGTGATATGATTTTGTTTGAGCAATCCCTTCCCCTTAGATCCAAAGAATGTAGAAATGATCTTTAGGATAGTAACAGCATTCACCTAAGTAAGCTTAAAGATTTAATTGTAATAAACTCTGGGGAAGGATCAAAGTTGAAGGAAAGAGGTGTTGGGAAACTACACTAGACTACTGATAACCAGCTTTGTCGATCTAAGGAATAATGAAGTTAAAACTGTCTGCTGGAGAGTGCTGTGGCACTCTGGCCAGGCCAGGCACCTTTGGCCCTGACCAGGTGAGTTGAGGATTGATGGTGTTCTTCCTTGATGTTAGATAATTGATGTATAGCACACTCTGTCCAGAGGTTGAGGATGTGATAATTAGTGGAATAGGATGCAGGTAACCTAAGCAGGTTGATTGGCCACCCGGCTCCCATTCTTAGGAGTGAGAGAGACTCCTGATCCAGTCTCTGCCTTTTATAGTCCTGGCAGCAACTGCTTTTTGCCCTCTGGCTCATGGCATCCAGGTTAGTGCTAAATTCTAAAACTGTAGGGTGTCACTCATCCTGTTCTCCATTTTGCTTCTCAGAAATTGATGTTACAGAAATGCTGCTTTTGGTTTAAGACGGTTTTCAACCTGAAAACATCTAGTTAATCATCTTTGTAGGTGAATTCTACACTAGGGTAAACTATTTATCTTAACCCCCTATCTATAATCTCCAAATAATAAATTCCTATCTATGCTATTTCCTAGACTGTCTATTCTTACCTATGCTAAAGACAAAGGATGGGCAATTTCAACTAGGAAAGGTTTGGGGTTTGAATACAAATGTTGAACAAGATTTGAACGTGCTTATATAGACAAGAATGCAAATCTGTACCAAATAACAAGTTCTAACTTTGTAACTTTCTCACTAGTTCTGATAATGCATAACTGTAACAATCTATCTAGTAACTTTTGCTAATACTGAACTTCTAATAAACATTTATAACAAATTTAACAGCCTTAAGTTTCTATAATACCTAATCTACAATTAATGAATATTAGTTTGTAAGTTCTTATACTATATTAGTCTGTTAATCTATTCAGAGCATACCTAGCTAAGTCATAACACTACTTATGCCTATCTCTCATTTAACTTATGGATAAATCTATCTAAGAAATGTATACCATAATATACTGTCCCTGTGCTAACTACATAGAAAAGTCCCAGACTAATCTCTCCCTAGGATTAGGAAACTTATTTTTATTTTGGGTTAGTATCAAGAATAATGTAATGGGGATCTCAGCAATGATTTCAGATGAACTTGGTACAACAGCATGCGTCTTCTTCACATAGTTATTCGTATGAAAAGTGTTTGGTAATTGTGTTCATATAATTCCTGTTTGGGCAAATGAATTCCCAAGTGTGTTGATTTTTAATGGAGAGCCTGAGGTACAAACTCCATGCAAGATTAATTTACTGATAATGATGCATGGAACTATTAACAAAGTGGGTACCAGAGTCAACATCGCCAAAGCCAGTGAAGCCAATGAGAAGAGGGTTACTCTATTGATATGCAGGAAAGAGGAAGGTATGGGTACTTGTGGAAATGGAAATTGGCTCATCATTTCCTTCCCTGACACTTAAGGAATATTAATAGCTTTTTGGGCTCACCTTTCTCCTGTCATCTTTACTAGATATTGGTATGAATAAGGTTAATGTCCCTTTAAAAGGGATGAAATCTCCCCTGATTGCCCAAAGACAAGGACAGTGAGATCTCTTTTTGGGCATGGCTCCAGGTTAAACTGGTTGGGACTGACATGAAGCAGATGTTCCAGTGGGTTGAGAATTGAGTGATAACCACTTTTCAGTTAAAATATACCTTTAAACTAAATTGTCTCCTAAACTAAAACTACTGTCCTGCATAAGCTTCAGGCAGATACTAACTTATTTTACAAGTCAATACAGCTGGGACAGCTAGATCTCTTAGTGGACAGAGTGCCAATACACTCCCTCCCTCCCTCCTCTCTCTCATATCTCACACAAGAACTGTT
>NW_025393412.1:0-4924 GCF_016433145.1 Gracilinanus agilis
CTGCAAAACTCATCAAACTCAGTTATTTCCAAAGAGGAGTGGGCTGTTTAAGCAGATGGATTAGCCATGGGCACAAAGTTTTATTTTGTTACCTTTTTATTCCTTCTAGTGATTATTAATATCAAAATGTAATATATTAAAATTATTGTATGTTAATTTTAATCTGTACAATGATGGCAACCACTGAAATTGGAGAAAGAATTCTCAAATTTTTAAGATAGCCTAGGTAAATTTTGCAAAGTCATGTTTCTCCTGCCAAGGCTCTCTGTCTCCCCCCTCTAAAGCTCCAAGCAAACTCCAGACTCTCTTTGGAGCTGCTGTCCTGTTCCTGCCCGTTTTTTCTTTCTCATTTTTCCTGGCTGCCCTTCCCTTGTGGCTGCTTTAGTTTGAGTGACTTAGTTGGGGTTTCTTGAAGGAGAAGGGATAAGCCTCTTTTCCCACCTATCTGCTTGAGCTAGTGCTCCTCACTGCTGCCTCTGGCATTGCTACTGCTGATCCAGACTCCTGCTGATAACTCCAAGTTGCCTACCTCTGCCCCTTCTGTTCCTGATCCTGCTGCTGCTGCTGCTGTTGATATTGCTATTACTGTTGCTGATTGCTGGAGCCCCGTCTTTAGAACACACAAGCTGGGTGATTTTAAGAACTGGGTGAAGTATAAATCCCTCCACTCCCCACCAAATATGTATTTTTGAGCCTATGCTAGCCTATGCTGTGAAATTGGGATCCAAGTGTTCGGCCCCTCTTTCGGGCCATTCCCCGGAGAAGCAGTTCTGGGAGGCATCTCGCACGCTGCTCTCTGCTTGCTCAAGCTGGAGCTTTCCGTGTTTGACATGAGCCCAGAACTGTTTATTTACGGAGAAGAGGAAACATGGGTCTGCTGAACTTTGACTAGCTGAGAAAAAGAACTAAGACAATCATTTAGACGACTCTAATACTGACTTCCTGATTGGGGTCTGGGGTCATCACTATGGTGGTTCTTATTGCTCGTTCCATTATTTGAAGGGGAAGAAAGGCAACGTCAGTTGAAGAAAGCCGACGCCTGCACATCCGTCCTCTCTGATAGCCTCAAGAACAAAAAGGAGGGGGAGAATCGTCCGGCAAAACCGCGCACACCAGCAATGCCAAGAATATGACGAGGGCTTCTGTTTGTCTTCCTGCCAGGTAGAAGCACTCATGGCTGGATGGTTCACAGTCTCCAAGCCTTTCTCCTTCACTTCAGGCAGGGGCTGGGGGTGACGACAAGGAAAGTTTCTGAGCCTCCAGCTCTTACAGAAGGAAGCCCGGGAAGCACTGGGGCACCCTGGTAATGGCTCAAAAAAGGAGGGAATGATGGGGACAGGCGTGGAATGGCTTGAAGTCACTAGAAGGAAGTCCGCAAAGTCACCAAGAGGAGTTGTAGAAAAAGGGCAAGAAGGGGAACACCACATAGCTCTGATGTAGAAGAAGGGCAGCGGTCAGAGAAGAGAGAGTTTTCCATCCATCCTTACCTTGGTGTGAGCCATCAGGAGACAACTGGAGGGTTCGTGCTCACAGGCAGTTTCGTATCGGGGGAGCAGACCCACAAGCTCTTCCACAAAGCGTGTCACTTCCTCGTGCCAAGGGACGTTGGCCATGGTGAGGTTGCTGGCGGAGCTTTCTCCACAGGAGGTCACACCCTATGGAGACAGAAGACCAGGGAAGATGAGAGCTGGCACCTGACCTTCATCCTGGACCAGCTTTAGAAGTGAAAGAAGGAAGAGTGAGGTAGCTTAGTAGATAGAGAGCCAGGCCTAGAGATGGAAGGTCCTGAGTTCAAATCTGCCTTTGGATGCTTCCTAGCTGTGTGGCCCTCAGCAAGTCACTTATAACCCCCATTACCTAGCCCTCATCATTCTTCTGCCTTGGAACCAATTCTTAGTACTGATTATAAAACAGATGGTGAGGTTTTAAAAAAAAGAACTGAAAGGAACTTTGGAGATCAGCCAGTCCAAGCCTCCATTTTATACACGAGGGAAGGCAAGGGACTTGTCCAAGGACACCAAGGCAGTCGCTGATGGTGCTGGGAGGAGAATCGACATCTCCCGACGCCCACCCAGTCCACGGTGCTTTGTCCCATAAACCATGCTTTCCAGGAGTTGGATATTTGAAGGGTTACCTGCCAAAGTTATCTTTGGTTTCACATCCCCTATTTACAGTAAGCCAGAGCTTCATTGCAAGAGTCCCCACACCTTCCATGGGAGAATCTCAATGCACTGTAATAGTCCAGGAAATAGGCAGGATTATGAGTTATTACCCCACGATGCTTGGGGCACTCAATAGTTCCACAACAAAAATTAGTCATTTGTTCTAATCAGATAAACCCCTGCTTGGGGGTGAGAGGAGAGAGGCAGGGTTCGGGAACAGTCCTGCTTAGAAGATCTTTGGAGGTCTTTTCAATCTTGTAAACAAATGATTCTTTCAGGCAAACAATGTCTTATTTCCACTCACAGATGGAAAAAAATCAGCAGGTCACTGAAAGACTCCAAATCGGAGGTCCTTCCACCTTTTTTGGGTAGTCTTAGGAGACCCCAGATGGATTTTAAATGCAGAAAATAAAATGTATAGGATGACAGAATCCAACCAATTCTATGGAAACAAAGATGCATTTTTCCCCATCCGGGTTCAGGGACCCCCCGAAATCCATCCATGGATCCTCAGTTTCAGAACCCCTGTTTACAATGAACTGTAACATAATTGCGATATCACTATAAAGATCGAACTTAAGGCTAATGTCACTGTAAGTTTTCCTTTGGAATATTTGTTGAACCCTGACCTTGTGTCTTAGAATTAATACTAAGTGTCAGTTCTAAAGCAGAAGAGCAGTAAGGGTTAGGTAATTGGGGTTAAGTGACTTGCCCATATCACACTGCTAGGAAGCATCTGAGGCCATATTTGAACCCAGGCCTCCCCCCATCTCCAGGTCTGGCTCTATCCACTGAGCCACCTAGCTGCCCCTAGAATAATCTTAAAGACATGTAGGGCCATAGTCCTATATGGAGAAGGGAACCAAAAAGCTGGTTCAGATTTGACTCTTATTTAGCAGGGGAGAAAATCGAGTCTCAGAGAGATTTAAGTAATTCCTCCAAGGCCGCTTGAAGAGTAAGTGCCAAGGGGGCAGTTCTCTAAGTCACTGCCCTTTCCACTCTTCATCCTTTAATGAGTAACAAGGATGTCAATCATAAGGAAAATCATCACTCGTCCCTTACATCTGTAAGCACCTCAAGCACAGGAGTACATTTGGCTTTTTTTTAAACCCTCACCTTCTGTCTTAGAATTAATACTGGGAATTCTGGAAGAGTGGTAAGGGTAGGCAATAGGGGTCAGGTGACTTGCCCAGGGTCACACAGCTAGGAAGTGTCTGAGGCCAGATTTGAACCCAGGACCTCCCATCTCTGGGCCTGGCTCTCAATCCACTGAGCCACCAAGCAGGCTTTGTCTTTGTACACCAAACACCTTCTAAGAAAAGAGAGAGGCTAGTGGAGTATTCACAAGTCTCATGCCTATATATTTTTTGTAAAAAAAATCAGGAGACCCTGGACATGGAACACTCCAAATAACATAACAAAAAATGAAAATGCTATTTTAACAGAGAGGGGGGGAACTGCTTTTGGGGTGCCATTCACAATTCAGCTGTCACGGTGCAGTCAGATCACAGATTGTTGAAGCTGTGAGAGGGAGAAGGGAAGGCAGACGGGAGGAAGGGTGGATGGGAGAAAGGAGAGAGGAAGGTAGAGGAAGGGAAAGGAAGGAAGGGGTCCCCAGCCCTGGTGGGGGAAATTCACCAGAGCCCTTCCAGGCTCAAATAAAAGATCAGAGAGCGACTTGGGGCTTAGAATAGCTGGGTTTTATTTAAATTAGAAAGGGAAAGGTCTAGGGACAACTAGGAGGTAGATAGAAGGGGGAAAAGGCACCAAGAGAGAGAACTCAGGGTAGACAGCATCAGCCAGCCTCCAGGCTTGAGAGTGAACACAAAAAAGCCCCCAAACCCTCTCTCTTATTCTTTCTCTGACACCTCCCACAAAGGAAGTGGGAGATGTTGGGGGAAGTTGTAGCAGGGAGCCCTGGGGATTCCCAGGGCTCACAATAATTTTAAATGACACAGAGCAAAGATTCAAAATTCACATAAAACTGTAAGAACTATGAGAAAAAAAAGATGGCAAGCAATTAAAGCTACACCAGCCCGAGCTATTTAAGTGAGCTGTTGGTGCTGAAAACTAGGACGTGGTTGGGAAATAGGGATTGGCATGGATTTTAACAATTTCCCAAGGAAGTTTCATGGATGTGAGTCAATTGCTGTAATGAAGAGATCAAAGGAGTTAGAAGTGGCATTGGTCAGCAGACGCCTGAAATACGCACCAAGCAGGGGCAGAGAGAAAAGCCAAAGGCAGCAGGGATTTGGAATCTAACTGTATTCATAAAATATTACAAGATTGCCTGTGAGATAGCAGTAACTACCAACCCCCACAATGACTGTTCCATTTCTGTTAAGTTCTTTAGGGTAATAATTATACATGCACCAAGGGCATCCTCGGAGGTATGGCAAGGGAGCAGGAAGGCTTTGCGGGGGGCCACAACTTTATAGTCACATAACTAATAGTGCCAAGAAGGCCAGACCCCATTCGGCTTATTGTTCGTTGCCTATAAAATAAGATGCTTATGTGAAAATCAAACATTATTTTTTGAAAAAATGCAACAAAAGAAATCACTTTGCTTCACAGTCCTCTGAGGATGAATAGCAAGCACAGCAGAAAGCTGGGAGATGGATGCTCACCAAAGGTCCTGCCACAATTCTGTTGTTGTCGTTCAGTTACTTTCAGTCATGTCTGACTCTTCAGGAACCAATCTGGGGCTTTCTTGGCAAAGATACTGCAATGCTCTGCCATTTCCTTCTCCAACTCATCCAATA